>NW_006203774.1:521482-537345 GCF_000334495.1 Tupaia belangeri chinensis
GCTGACCCGCTACGGGGACACGCTGCGCCGTGCCATCCTGCTGCTCAGCCCGCAGGGGGCCCACGCCTTCATCAACGAGGTAGGTGGCCCAGGCGAGCCGCCGGAGCCGGCGCCCGGGGCTCGGCAGGCTTGGCTCGGAGCATGCGTCGGCGTGGGGGCCCACTGCACACGGCTGTGCAGGAAGACCCCGAGTGTGACCTGGCTCCTGACTGGTCCCCAACAGGTGACCCCAGGCTAGCTGGAGTCTGAGTGTGTGAGGTGCAGGGAAAGCCTGCCTGCGAGCCACTGACAGATTTCTGCCTCAGACTGCTGCTCTTCTCCTTTTAATTCCTCTCTCTGATTGGTGGAAGCCTCTAGGTGGCTCTGCAGAGGTGGGCAGGCCTGGGCGGGGACCGGTTACACCTGGAGAAGGTGATATTACCATACGATGCATTGAACACGCTTCTTTGGAGTGTGGGCTAATCAGCGTGTGCTTCCTTTACCCACACCTCTGCTGGGGGTTAGGGCCTTCTAGTGAAGTCATGACCCCCTGATTTGACAAAGACTCCGTTACCTTGATAACAGACAAGCTAGGAATACTCTGTGAGCGGCCGACTGATGGGCCCCGTAGTCTAACGGCAGAGAGGCGGCGCGTGGCAGTTGGCGGGGCAGCCTGCACTCGTTTTGGGGACTTTCTGGAGGTGAGGTGCCTGGGGCGGCCAGATGCTATCTCTGTGTCTCAGCACAGCCCGGTCAGCTGGCTGGCCTGTTCCGACTGAAAGTGAAATGAGGGAAGGCTGAGTTCTTCTTCCCGTTCCATGTACTTTGCTTCCTTGTCCCGTCTAATGAATTGTTCTTGAAAATGCTATTGTGCCCCAGGGCCCACGTGGAGCCCACTGCTGGGAAACTGGGACTCAGGCCCGGGCTGATGCTGGCGGCCGGTGGCCCTGATGCTCTGGGCTAATGAGGCCCAGGGCCACACCAGTGGTCGGCCAGGCTATGAGGTGGTCGAGGCTTGGCATGCCCGCCAGAATACGTGTCCCCTTACGAAGTCATTGGCCCAGTAATGGGCGGCCTGGGGCCAGTGGGCGGCATGGCCAGCCTCTCGCGGATGCGCTCAGCAGTGCGTTTGCAGAGGTCTGCTCCGGGCGAGCTCCCCTCTCGCCACCGTGCCTGCCAGAGCCTACTCGGATGATGCGGCTGCTGCCCTCACCCTCCGCAGCCTCCCTCCGCCGGTGCCTCGCCGTCCCTCACCTCTCCTCGCATCCTCTCCTCACCACTGTTCTGTCGTGAAGCTTGCTAGTGGACAGAATGTTGCTTGGCAGCTGCACGGATCCGGGCCCTGCCCCAGCTTCCCCACCTCCCCCGTGTGAGACCGTGCGCAGTCGGCCTCAGTTTCTTCATCTGTGAAGTAGGGACAAGGGGGGGGCGACAGCTGCAGTGGGCACTCGGCACGGAGCTCCGCAGCCTCTGCTCTCCGGGGCGTGTGTTTGGGCGTTCCTCTCCAGATGAATGGGCCCTCGCTGTTTCCAGGCCCTGTGAGGACCCAACACGACCAGACTAGCCTAAAGACGTTATTTCCAAGTAGCTGGTCACGCCAGCTCGCAGTGCTGGCTACACCTCGGCTTTGGCTTGCTGCCTTCCAGTTTCCCAGACTGTGTTTGCTAAGTCTTTGCATTGCCGGGTGCTTCTGGGCTAGGGGCACCCCCAGAGTGACTGCTTGGGGACAAGAGTGACAGGCTTTTGGGAGTGGTGCCGGGAGACTGAGAGGAGGTTGCCATCTGGAGTCTGTGCACGGGCCAGCTTCCCCGCCGTTGCCTCTTACTCCAGTTGGTAAGAGTCGTGGTGTCTGTCCTGTGTGCCTGTTATGGGTGAGGAGGTAGAGGCTGTCGTTTTCTGGGTGCCATCTAGGCCCACTGTGTGCATTTTTCAGCCCTCACAATTTGCAGGTGAGGAAACTTGACGGAGGTCACACCAGCAGCCTCTGAGGCACTGAGCAGGAGTCAAGACCAGGCTCAGCTGACTCCGAGCTCCCCTCCCCGCACTGTGGTGACTGTGGAGGGCACTGTGCACCCACTCACTGCAGGGAATGAGGCGGCCGGGCTGCTCCGTGGGGAAGGTTGGGGCCGCTGCCTCTGACCAGGGTCTGGCAGAGGCTTTTAGGCTGCCTATGTGCAAGGAGTTGTCAATGCACCTGGGCGTGGTGGGGAGGACGTGGACCCTGGAGGGGGCCGTGAGCTGTGCGAACGCTGGTCCAGCCTATCTCTAGGTGGCCCCTGGGACTGTGCATGGGGTTTGCCACCGCTGAGTGGGCGTGGGCTTCTTGAGCAGACTGCCCCCCCCTCCTTCCCGTGAGACCAGAGCAGACACTGTTCACTGGAGGACCCACTGGCAGAGTGTGTCTTGAATGTTATAAGACCCAAAGCCCGGCTGTGGAGAAGTGAGTGGTCTCCCAGCCCCCCGCCAGGGAGACAAAGGTGTCGCTCTCAGTCAGGGGTGTGCTGAGCTACGGGACCTGGTCGTGCACCCCCCGGCTGTAACTTCTTCCCATGAGAGCCTGGCCGTGGAGACGAGGCAGAAGATGGATCGCTTACACCCAGGTACCTGTGAATGCATTGTGAGGCTGGCACTTCCCCTGTCACACTGTCACTGGTAACAAGTTTCATGTGACAGGGACACGACTGCCTGGGGCCCGCCAGGCTGTTGTCATGCCGAGCAGGGGAGTGGCTCTTGGAAAGGTATTAGTGCGTTCTTCCACTGGGGCAGCCCTTGGCATGGCGGGCACATGGCACGTCGGCCTCCCTGTGGCTGCTTCCCCAGGCGGGGCAGGGGCGAGGAGCCTGCCTTGGTGGTGGGGGAGAGGCTGCAGCGGCCGAGGCACTGGGGCTCGCAGGGGCTCTGTGGGTCATGTCGCTTGGTCTTGAGGTCACCACATCACCTGAGGTCATCATCCCGGTCTTGACAGCCAGGACTTCAGTGCATCGTCTCGAAGATGTTGAGAGACTCCCCCTAGGGAGGCTGAGCTTGGGGTGACGGCACTCCTCGGCCGGGCCTGGACCCATTGAAGGTGCCAGCCCTGGAGGGGTCCTTGCTCCAATGGGGCCCTTTCTCTCCAGCCTTGGCCTTGGTGCCGAGTGGGGTGCCTTTCCCCACTCACTCCCCAAGTGGGGAGCTGGTTGGCTCCTCACCTGGCCTTGGCTCGCCTGGGTCCCACCTGCTGAGTGAGGCATCGGAGGGCGATGGTGTTTACCTCCTGCAGCCTGCCGCCCGCTCACCAGGGTGGGGTGGCTGGGCATGGCACCCCTCACTCCAGGGCCTGGGACTCCTGACACCACCGAGGCAGCAGCTGGTGAGAGGGTGGCCGCTCTCCACTGCTCACGGCTCCTCCACTTCTCCGGCATTAACGAGCCCAGGCCGGAGCTGGGTCTGCTGGGCGCCGAGGGCATTGCCCTGGCCCTCCCGGGCTCTGGCTTGGCAGGGAGCACAGACGTACAGGTAGGCTAGGGGCCTGAAACGGCAGAAGTGCAAGGCAGATCCCACCAGAGTTTATGTGGGAGACATGTCCTCTGGTCTGGACAGTACGGGGCTGGGTTTAGAGGAATGACCATGCACCAACCCCACGTCCAGGGAGGGCTGGGAGAAGTCTGCAGAGCCCTGGGCACCTGGCAACTTGGCGTCATGTGGCCGAGACACTGGGTGTGAGGGCGGGGAGTGGCTGGAGCTGAGACCAGGGGCAGCAGGACAGACCTCTGTACAGGGTAGGGACAGAGGTGCGTCCCCACCTCAGCTGCGTTGTTCCCGGGCCCTCCCAGGTGTCAGCGGTCGGGGGCCTATGGTCTCTATGCTCACTGTTCCTGTCCTTCTCCAGGTCGGGATCGATGGGGAGACCTCCAGGCCACAGTCAGCTTGGCCCTGGGTTTCAGCTCAGCTTCCCGGAGGGGATTGCATCGTCCATCTGTCTGTCATCCGTCCATCATCTGTCCATCCATTTGCTCGTCTGTCTGTCCATCCACCCACCCATGCACACCCACCCAGCAAGTACTGACCGGGGACATCATACATCAGGAATCCCACTGAGCACCGGGTGAGGACACACCGCCTCCTGAGACCACCTAGGATGTCCGAGGTGACAGCCACACACGCTGACACGTCGGCTGAGGCCCTGCCCCAGGCGCTCCCCGACGCCCCTCTGCGTGTGTCTGGGCATTCGAGGGTGCCGAGGCACGTCCTTCCACCTGCGTCCTGGTCCCCGAGGCCTCTTGCTTTCCTTCGTTCCCTCTGCATTTCTCACTGTCCCCTCATCCTCTTGTCTCACCGGGGGACTTTTATGTACTTTTCAGAGAGGAGCGGCTGCTTGCTGCTCACGTTCACGATGACACCAGTGCAGCCTGTATGCCCCGTGGCCCGGGGGCATCTGTCTCCGTGTGTCCTGCAGTTGTCGGACAACCTGTCCCTCCTACTTGTCTGGGACACCTTCAGGGCCAGGGACTGTGAGGCATTTCCATTCTATCTTTTGGGAGCAGCTCAGGGCTGAGGAGAGACGTGAGTGGGAATTTTACACTTCGCAGTAGGAAGGCCCAGCGTTCGCTGTCTCCGTGTCTTGGTTGCCTTTTAGGCTGGTTAACTCCTAGGCCAGCCTATTGGCAAAGGCTTCGGTCTTCAAACTTCTGCTCCTAGGATGGCTTAAGCTTGCCTAAGGACTGTGCCTGGGCCTGGGTGGTCGCTGCACGGGCCTGGCTGCTCCTGCAGGTGGGACGTTCCCAGGCCCAGCTGTAGCTGCTGGCAGGCCAGAGTGTGTCGGGAGGGCTGGGGGTGCACAGCAGAGCAGGCGAGTGTGGGAGACTGGGCACGCGTGTGCACACACATGCACACGTGCACACAGGCAACCACATACATCAGGACAGCCAGACCCTCAGGGCAGCTCAGCCCGGCAGGCTCTGGCACACACACTTGCACAAACACACACCTGTGCCGACCCAGACATCGCTGTGCACACTCACCGACCAAGGTGACACCAGGGCTGGTGACAGAGTTCCCCGGGGAAGGCACCTCAGCACCAAGTGCCAGGCAGCCGGTGGCATTAACCTCCGCAGTTCAGTAGAGACCAGCGACTCCTCTCCGTAGAGCAGCAAGGACAGCCAGTTGCTAGGACAGCTTCCATCGCTCTGGGAGTTGGTGTCACCTTTGCTCAGCCAGATGGAGTAGGTGGGGGTGACAGGGTGAAGGCGGGAGAGGCCATTCCCAACACACCCACGTATTGGCTTCCTGGGCACGCAGTGAGGCTGGAGGCCTTAATGGAAGCAAAGGTTGGGTGACCCCGGCTTTGATTCGGTGGCTTCCCAGAGTATGCTGCTGTGGGGCGCCTCCCACGTCTGCATACGAAGGCTGTGCCTTTGCATACGCCAACAGTAAAGGTAAACCGAGGGATCGGTGTCCTGTGGTCCACGTGACACATGCAGATATTTCTCACTCCGAGAGGTAAGTCTTGAGCAGACGACTTTTCCACTCAGAGCTGTGCCATTTAAGTATCATCTACCAGAATATTTTAAGTTACTAATTAATTTTAGAAGATTAATTTTTAAATATGGCCCTGCATTTGCATTTAATTGTATCCTACTGTTTACGGATTTTAAAGCCTTTGCACTTTAGCAAAAGTGCCACGAGTCTGAGAAATTCATTTTTTTCCTTTAGAAATTCTTAGAAATGAGATGAAAAGGAAGAGACATTTTCTGGAGCTCCTTCTGGTGCGTTGGAACTCAGCGGCTGCGGGAGGCGGCCAGAACTCGGCCTGGCTGGGAAGGGAGAGGGATCAGAGGGCCCCCCAGTGGGGACCTGCCTTAGCGTCCATGTCTCCCCGCCATCCCCGCCCTCCTGTTCATCCTCGCAGATCTCTGCATGCACTGGGGATGCTGTCCTGAGCTGCCCCCAGGCGCTGACCTCTGGTGCCGCAGTGCCCTGTCCTCTCTCTGTGACAGCACTGTCACATCCCGCAGGGCCTGCACATCTGAGCACATGTCCGTACCATCTCTGCCCCGAGCTGGCCCACACCCCCCATGTGCTCTGGCCGTCTTCTGCCTCTCCCTGCCCTGTGACCCGGGAGTGTCGAGGGCCCGGACTATGGCCGCTCACCTTTCTTAACCACTCAGGGTCCGTGCGTGACGGCCGGCCAGTGGACAGGGCAGGGCGGGGTCCCTGGGGTGTGGATTCCGCCCCATGCAGACATGACCCAGCACCTCGATCGGCCGGTGGGCCAGCTGAATGCACTCCTGGCACTTCGGCCAAGCAGGAGACCCGAGCAGCCAATGTTCTGGAAGAAGCGAAGGTTTGCTTTTCGGAGTTTCAAAGGAGCATCCAAACAGGCACCGGGGAAGATGCTGAGGGCCGCTGGCCTTTCTGTGTCTGTGCTCGGGGTGAACATTGCTGCTAGTGGAAGTGAGCTCTTGGGACATCCCAGCCAGGCCTGGGGCCCTGGGGCACCGAAGGCCTGCCCAGGGCTGTCTGGGAAGCCTGCCTGATTCTTCCTAGGTCAAAGGACGGGGTTGTGAACCTGAAGTGTGCCGTTTCCTTCCTCTGTGGGTCGTTGAGGAGCCAAGCATGCTGCGGGCCTCCCCGTGGGAAGGCTTATTCGGGCTGGGAAGGTCTGGGGATGAGCAGTTGGCCCCAGTCAGGGAAACGAAGGCAGAGAGCATGTGGCCAGTGCGGGCTGAGAGTGGAGCAGTGTGGACACCTGTGCACATCCCTGTCCAAAGGGGACCCTCCGGCTCTGCAAGGTGTCCGTGAGGAGGCCTGCTGTGGTCACTCCGCTGCATCTCAAGGGGAGCCAGAAACTGGGGCTTTCTGTGAAATCTCTTAGTTTTAAATGTGTTGATAACTAATTGCACCATTTTAAGCTCTGCTGGCCAGTTCTGTGGCAGGGCTCGTAAGGCCCGTGGATGGCCATGTGGCCACCTGAGTTAATTGCTCCCATACCATCAACTTCAGCCTCTTAAACACGGAGATGCTGCGACGTGAACATTTCCAGGGGCTTTTCCAGTTCGTGTCCTCACTAACGATCAGCAGTCGCTGCAGACAGTGGTCTGAAGAATCCCTTTCTTACTCGGATCCTCAGGGTACCAGGGCCCTGTTCCGTGCACCTGGCACTCCATCCTCAGTGGTCATGGCATGCGTGGCCGACGCCTCAGGGCTCCCTTCTGAATCTGCAGGAACTTCCTGTCCTGTCTATGTCGTGGCACAAAGTCCACACCAAGGGCTCACCCAGCCCCACAACCCAGGCGCCATGGCTTATTTCTTGGTCTTCCCCTGCACGCAGAGGGCTCTCACTGGTGCCGTGCGCTCCCCCGGCCCTCCACGAGGCTCCTGACCCATCATCCATGCTGGCGGCTTCTGTGGGTGAGACGCATCGCTTCCCCCCACATCCGCAGCACAGGGACTCTGAGGCTTCTCTCTGCTCTGGGTGCAAAGGTTCTGGCCTGCCCGTCCGTAGCAGAAGCCGCTCCCTGTTCAGGGTCCTACTGCATAGATGTGGAAGCCACTGGGCGTTCTGTGTTCTCTACTACACTCTGTCCCTGTGTGAGTGGCTTCTCGAGGGAGGGGGACCAGGGTGGGGCTCAGGCGGTGTTGCCTGCGGCTGCGAGCTCACTTTCCCTGGTTTTCTAAATCCGTATCTCACTTGCTGGGAGAGACCAGCCTCTCTTCTCAATAGCTCCTGTCATGTGGCCCCTCAGTGGTCTCCATGTGCATTGGCCAGGCCTTTGAGCAACTGCCCAGGGCCCTGTCTCTACCCGGCAGCTCCCCAGAGACCTCACCTGGGACCGACAGCGGCTCCTGACCGGCCACATGCTGGTGCTCTCCCTCCCTGGTCTCAATCTGCCGGTCCTGAAAGGAGTCAGGTACTAAGTGAGCAGTTTGTGTGGATCAGATCCTGTTTGAAATGGATCAGATACTAACTGAGCAGTATCGGATTGTTCTAGACCCTGGGAACACAAGAAGCCGAGACAGACAAGGTCCCCATCTTCAAGGGCGAAGTTTTAGTGGGGTGAGGTAAGACTAAACCAGTAAGTGAGAAGCTGACGATAGCCCCTGGGTGCACAAGGCGAGGTAGGAAGAGTGCGGGCAGTGGTCAGGAGCAGCACCGAGGAGGAGGCCTTCACGAGAGAATGGGGATGACAGGGGCTCTGGCAGAGCTGGGGCAGAGGGGTGGGCAGCTGGAGTCCTGAGGCTGGACTGAGCGCAGCACGTTTGAGGGGCCATGGGCGGAGGGCGTGCCTGCGGCCAGGTGAGCCGGGTGACAGGCGTGGCAGGGGGGGGGGGGAGGGGAGAACGGCGGGCTTCCATTGTAGGATTTTGGACTTGGTTTCAGCCTAGTGGGAGTCACAGAGGGTTTGTGAGTGGCTGACTGGCATAATCCGGCAAGGGGCCAGGCCGAAGGCGTCATTGCTGCCATTCTCTGATGGTCCAGGAAGCAGCGTGAGGGCATGAAGTTCTAAGGGGATGGTGGCTGACGGGCTTCCATTGTAGGATTTTGGACTTGGTTTCAGCCTAGTGGGAGTCACAGAGGGTTTGTGAGTGGCTGACTGGCATAATCCGGCAAGGGGCCAGGCCGAAGGTGTCATTGCTGCCATTCTCTGATGGTCCAGGAAGCAGCGTGAGGGCATGAAGTTCTAAGGGGATGGTGGCTGATGCTGTCGGCCCACGGGGAGCTGGTGCGTGGAGCTGAGCAAGGTTGCTCTGGGGAGGCGTTTCCTGTGCTCCTGCTTGCTGGGCCTCCGGGAGGGCACAGGCCCCGGGTGGGCACAGGCCCCGGGGTGGGTGGCCTCCCTGCCTGGCCTCCCTGCCCGGTGCCTCATTCTGAGCTCCTGAGCACAGGCTGTCCGCAGGGGCCTTCCGTGTGGAAAGTCAGACCGGCCCCTACTTTGCAGCTCACTAAGCAAGTCTGCAGGGCGAGCTCAGCCTCCTGGCAGCCACCGTGGTGTGGCGGCTTGCTGTGAGGAGACGTGATCCGCCCGAAGAGCTTTGCATGTTATTAAGGTGTGTGCAACGGGCCTGCCTCGCTGCTCCAGGGCTCGCCTTCTGGAATGGCCGGGTGGGCGGGGACATGCCATTGGCAGCGTGTCACCCCTTTCCTAGCAGAGAGTCTGGGGGAGCAGCAGCAGCAGTGCGCCTGGCCACAGCAGGTCTCCTGTTGGCTCCTGGGCACCAGGCAGGGTGGCTGCCAGGCCCTGGGCTTCCCATGCCC
This sequence comes from Tupaia belangeri chinensis, assembly GCF_000334495.1. Lineage (NCBI taxonomy): Eukaryota > Metazoa > Chordata > Mammalia > Scandentia > Tupaiidae > Tupaia > Tupaia belangeri. Next base: position 530,697 of record NW_006203774.1, read on the forward strand.
AGGGCTCCTGTTTGCACTTGTGCCAAGGGGTAAACAGGTCCAGGCGTCAGTGTGCATGTGTGTGTGCACATACGTGCACGTGTGTGGAGGTGAGTTTGCTCACGTGTCCTGCCTTGGTCTGCATTTTTCACTTTGGTCTTTTGAACCCATGGGTGCCCCTCCCCATGTAAGGACTCCCAGGCATGGAGGAATCCACAGCAGGGTCTCCTGTCACCTCGCCTGTTGCCCCCAGCTGTTTCCCCTCTGTGCTAAGTATCACCTGTGGGTCCCAGGCCCACCTGGGGGTCTGCGGCTATGACCCAGACACAGCAGACACCTCAGAGACAAATAAAGGTGAGATCAAAGACTTTTGTCTGTGTAATGGGGAATGCTAATGCACATGGAATTTAGTGACCAATTAAAAAAATTACGACTTTTCTTTATGTACGGGGCAGTGTGCTTTCAACCTGGCTAATTTTAGCCTTTAGAGGAAGGCAGGAAAAGGGAAGCCATGTGAGCTGAAGCTGGCCAGGCACCTAGCTGGGCCCCAGGGTCCTTGTCCCTCTCTGTCACGGGGGCCTCCCTCCGAGGAGCCGGGCCAGGATGGCTGCCTCTCCTGGAAACACAGCAGCACTCCCGGCTCGTGGGTTCTCTAAGCGGTTGTGCAGGGACTGATCCTGCTTCTCCCAGGGTCAGGCGAAGAGGCCCTGGGCTGGTGACCTGTCCTCAGAGTGGAGGGACAGCTGGGGCCACAGAAAGAGCAAGCGTGTGGATGTTAGCCCTGGACCCCTGCTCTGATCCCGGCTTTGTGCATAGACCAGAGCTGCAAACCTCTGCTCGCCCCAGGGCTACGGTGAGGTTGCGACTGCGTGGACACGTGCCGGGCCCAGAGAGGGCGACAGATAAGGGCCTGCGCCTCTTGCTTGTGGACAGGGTACCCTCGGGTCTGCTCTCTGTCTGGAGCCAGGCTGTCATCCCTGCCCTGTTTCCCAGATGTAGGAACTGAGGCACCCACGCTTTGGGGCCCGAGGGTCCCTAGGAAGTAGTTCTAGCCACTCAGGGTGAGGAGTGAGCGTATGGAAGGGAAGCCAGAGCGGGGAGGAGCATGCCTGCCCTTCAGGGTCATTGGCTTGGGACTAGAGTCCCAGCATTTCCCACTGGGGAAGTGGCTGTGGGCAGGCGCTAAAACTGTCAGGGCCTTTGTTGACTTGTGTCCAGGGTGGGCACAGCAGCAGGCCCCCTCGTGGAGTGGTGAGAGTTCAGCAAGGTGCCCTGGGTGCTGAAGGCAACTCCTGGCACGTGGTAAGGGTTTGGTTGGTGCCCAGCAGTGCTGTGGTGGGGTGATGATGCCCTGGGTGCTAAAGGCAGCTCCTGGCGTGTGGTCAGGGTTTGGTCGGCGCCCAGCAGTGCCATGGCGGGGTGACGATGCCCTGGGTGTCGAGGGCAGCTCCTGGCACATGGTCAGGATTTGGTCGGCGCCCAGCAGTGCCGTGGTGGGGAGAGGATGCCCTGGGTGCTGAGGGCAGCTCCTGGTGTGTGGTGAGGGTTTGGTCGGCGCCCAGCAGTGCCGTGGTGGGGAGAGGATGCCCTGGGTGCCCAGGGCTTCTCCTGGCACATGGTGAGGGTTCGGTCGGCGCCCAGCAGTGCCGTGGTGGGGTGAGGATGCCCTTGGTGTCGAGGGCTTCTCCTGGCGCAGGGTGAAGTTTCGGTTGGTGGCCAGCAGCGCCATGACGAGGTGAGGGCGAGGGTGGTGCCGATACAGCCTGCCTTGCCCAGGGCCTCTCTGCCTGTGGCCTTGTCTGGCTTGCACTCTGGCCTGCCCTGAGGTCTCGGCTAGCCTTAGAGTATCCAGAGGCTGTTCGCCTCATTTCTGGATTGGCGGTGGGCCGAGGCAAGGGCGAGGACGCCCTGCTGTGTGGGGCAGCAGGGCCAGTGAAGCGACGTGTGTTTCGGGGGATGTTCGGGCCAGGAGCACCAGCACGTTAGGGAGGACAGCGCATCCTTCTCCACCCCAGGACAGGGCCACGACTGGGAGGCTGATGGCAGATTTGCCGTTGGGAGGGGGACCTGGGTGTCATGATGGCGGCAGCTCTGACGTTAGGTCCCTGTCTGTGCTACCTCTGGCTGTGTGGTGGGCCACCCCTGGGCGTAGCGCTTTGAAACAGCCGTTTCAGTACCTCTCGTGTTTTGCTTAGCTCAAACTTTGGTCAGGGCGTGGCCGGCAGTTTTGGTCTGGAGTCTGTTGTGTAGTTCCTGCTGGGGCCTGGAGACTGAGAGACGGGGGCTGGAGCCCAGCAGGGCCATCTTCCCCTTCGGCTGGTCTCCCGAGTATGCTAGTTTGGGCTTCCTCAAAACACTGACCTCAGGGCGACACGTCGTCTGACATGACTGTCCAGGGCCCCAGGAGGGCTCCGGAGCTAGGAAAAAGTTGGCCTGGCGGTGGGAGGAGGGCTGGGTGGGGCGCTGTGCCCTGCGCTGGGCTTGTGTGGTGCCAGCATTCATGCTGCTGCCGGCTGATAGTGGCCTCAGGTGACCGACAAGAGGCGACATCTTTGTCAGAGCACAGGATCAAAGTGCAGGCTTGAGGAACAGCGTGGGAGCGAGCACTGCGGAGGGGAGGAGGGGTGGAGGTCCAGGGCGGGCCTTCTGGTCCTGCGAGTTCAGCACACCCTCCCCGATTTGGGGGCACAGCCTCCGCCTTGTCAGAGCTTCTGGGGGCCCTTCTCCTTGTGGTTGCTGCTACTTCATATCATGACGACATGGAGATCGATGGGGGCATGACTCGGGGGCCTCCCGGGGACCTGGACGGGTCCCTTGAGAAGCTCACAGGGCCAGGTGTGGTGATGTGCATTAGGGCATGTGAGAGACAGCCCACGCCAGGGCCAGGTGTGCCAGGGAGGGGGCGTGCTGCAGGAGGACCGTGGCAGTGGGCAAAACAGATGTGCTACTTGGCCTGGCTCCCCAAGACGGGCCCTTGTCATCCCAGACTGGCATTTCTAAGCCAGGAGTCACGGAGTTGGAGAACAGTTACATGGAGGTGATGTGTAATATCTATGTCCAAACTGGCCGCACGGTGATATTAATTACCCTGTTGTAATTAAATCTGGCAGCCCATCACCTTGCCGTATAATGGAATGTGGTTATGTAGGACTCTAGTGAGAACAGTGGGTTCTGAGTAGTAGAATCTGTGATTTAAAACCCAGGAACAAAAGCCCTGGATCGCTGGCCACGATTTTTCACTCCCTTCTCTTTCCCAAGTCATTTGCTCTTTGTTAAATAAGCGTTGGCTGGAGATGGGCAGTGGAGATCAGAGGCGAGAGCACCTTCTCTGTACTTGGGAAAGCAGGGTGGGCGCGGTGCAGCCACCAGGGCTGCGAGGCACGCTCCGAAGCCAGCAGTCCGCCCTGGGCTGAAGGAAGGCTTCCTGTAAGAAGCAGAGTCCGAGCTGAGCTACGGAGGTCAGGTAAGCGTCAGCCAGGGAGCAGTGGGGAAAGGTCATCCTGGGGTGGGCTCATGTGTAGGAGTATGGAAGGTCAAAGCTAGAGGAGGCTTTTTTTTTTTTTTAATTTTTTATGGAAAGAAATCTGACAACATAAAGGGAGGCTGGTGGGGCAGGAAGGCGGCGTGGCTGGGCAAAGACCCCAAACGCCACAGTGAAGGCTGGACTCGGCTCTATTGTTGAGAGAGATTTTTGCTATAGGGCGCATGCACTCGCCAGAGAGAGAAAGGGAGAGACAGAAAGCCAGAAATCACCCCCTCCCCCAGGGAGGGCGGCCATGCTGCAGTCCCTTCTCCTCCAGTCTCCACTTGGGATTTTTGTCTCACACACACACACACACACACACACACACACTCCCAGAATGATTTTCAAGCCGACAGGTATGAGATTCAAACCATGGTTAACCATGTGGAAGTCTGGTGCCTTAACCACTTGACCACTATGCCACTCACTGACTGACCCCTGGACTCAGTTCTTAAGCTAGTAAGAGTCATTCAGTGTGGATGTGTCCATTACGCCTGAGTTCCCGAACATCTGAGTGGCTTCAGGAAGCAGGAGGGACTGGGTGGGTTCCTGGGGCGAGGAAGGGGAGCAGCACCAACATGTGGGTGCACGTTGGCATAGCGCTGAGCTAAAATGGGTATCAGAGTGGAGGAAGGGTTTCTGAGAACTATTTTAGACGTGTAGTCTAGACGTGTATTTTAGGCGGTCACGTCTTGGAGCTGGCAGCTTGCAGTTCGTGCTGGGCGCATGTGCGTGTAGGCCCAAAGTCTCGAGGGGAGAGCAGAGGAGAAGGGATTGTGGCGTGGCCAGCCTCCCTAGGGATTGATTTCTTGCTTTCTAAATCTCTCTCTGAATCTCCAGTGAGTGCATGTGCCTTCTAGCAAAAATCTTTCTCTCTCTCAAAAAAAGTGTAGTCTTTAGGACTTAAGGTGATAGTCCATATTTTAAAAAATCTTTTAATTTTAGACCATTTTATTTTTTTAAATTTTATTTATTCATTCATTTTATTTTAATTTGATCAGAGACAGAGAGATAGAGAGATAGAGATAGAGCTTTCTCCATAACAAAGTCAGTCTTCCTGGCCTCCTTTCTGTGCTGTGTCTTTTGTGACACGCCACTCTGTGCAGCCCACACTTCAGGAATGGGACGTTATGTTTCACTTCCCAGAGGGCAGTCTATATGAAGTATTTGGAATTACTCATCACAAGTAATTCAAATTCATTACAACGGATTAGCTAGTTGTGTATGAGGTTTGCAGTGATGATCTGATGGCGGCGATGGTAGCAGTGGTAATAATGACAGTGGTGATGACAGTGAAGATGTGGTGGTGGTGTTTATGGTGGTGGTGCTGTTGGGGTGGGTGTTGGTGGAGGTATTGGTGGAGGTTGTGGTGATAGTGATGGTGGCACTGTGGTGGTGATGGTGGTGATGCCGGTGGTGGGCGGTGGGGTAATGGTTGTGGTGGTAGTGATGGTGGAGGTGGCGATGGTGGTAATGTGAGGATTATGATGGTGGTGGTGATGGTGAAGGTGAGTGATATGGTGGTAGTGATGGTGGAGGTGGCGATGGTGGTAATGTGAGGATTATGATGGTGGTGGTGATGGTGATGGTGAGTGATATGATGGTAGTGATGGTGGAGGTGGTGATGGTGGTAATGTGAGGATTATGATGGTGGTGGTGATGGTGAAGGTGAGTGATATGGTGGTAGTGATGGTGGAGGTGGCGATGGTGGTAATGTGAGGATTATGATGGTGGTGGTGATGGTGAAGGTGAGTGAAATTGATGGTAGTGATGGCGGAGGTGGTATTGGTGATGGCCCTCGTGGGGCTGATAATGACATGGGTGAAGATGGTGGTAGAAGTGATGGTGGTGGTCGTGGTAGTGTTGGTGATAGCGGTGGTGATAGTGGTGGATAGGCTGTCAGGAGAGGACTCAAAGTTTCATTGAGAATCATTCTTGGGACCATCTCTGTGCTTCTGGGCCTAGCCCAGGGGATGCTCCGCTTGGTGGTGGGTGAGTCCCTAGGCTTCCAGGTGAGTAAGGTTCAGCCTCCCCTTCATTGAGCCTTAGCCCTTGGCCATGAATCTGGGTTCCCACGTTAGGTCTTCCTGTGAAGGAATGAGCGTTTAATTCAACTTAATTCAGCTCAAACCCACAGCCTTTGTGCATGTTGCCTTCTGCGTGTGTGTCAGATGGAGCTGACTTAGAAAGAGACATGCCAGCCTCTCAGACCTCGGGAAGCCCGGTGCTTGTCGGGGACCATCTTCCTCCCATAAGCAGTCTCTGGCCCCTTGGCTCTCTCGAAGGCAAGCTAGGTTTGGCTGAGTTTGCAGCCCTGTCCCTTCCAGCTCTTGGGGCGGGGCAGTCTTCACTCCTGGCTTCCCAGATGCTCTCCTGGGGAGACAGGGGAGGGAGCAGCATTGTCACATGATGCAGTCTAGGGTAGAGGTATTGCCGACACACCTCAGCTTCAACATGGGGCTCGATCCTTTTCAAACACCTCGTTCTCATGTTGTTTCGTTGCGTTTCTGTAAAGTAAAATTTTGTAAGCATTTATTGACTGGAGCCAGGAAGGTGACAGCTGCATTTGGTTGATTTTCCTGCCGTTCATTTCTAAGCTATGAGGAGACCTGTGTGTGGTGGCCTCTCAGGATGCCAGCCTCGGCCTCCTGGTGTGGTTGGGTTCCTGGCTCCGACTGTTCGGGAGAACAGGTTAGTGGGGCGGCTAAGTAGGCATCTGGAGGCAGGCTCGGGCTGGAATCCCGCCTCTGGGGCTGCAGGTGAACACCTGCTTTTCTCACCAGCAAAATGGGGGCAATGATATTACCTAGCTGTTTATAGACTAAAGGAGTAGAATGCTTTAAAGTGTGCCTAGCACAGAGAAAGCCTTTACCTAGGAGGGGTCGGGCCTGGTCATGCCACCATTCCTTTGGCCCCATTTCTCTAGTCTATAGGATTCTGGGCATGTGCGTATCTGCCCAGTGTGAAGCCGGGGCCTGGCCAACTGTGTGGGATTCAGCTTCCTCTGGGCAGTGCCTGACTGCTGTGCCGTGGGGCCGACCCAGCTACCCTCTTTTCCTTTTTTACACTCGTCACGGGGTGCATGTGCTCCCTGAAGAGATAGAGATAGAGAGATAGAGAGAGACAGACAGAAAGCACCTCCCAGGG
>NW_006203775.1:0-867 GCF_000334495.1 Tupaia belangeri chinensis
ATCCCCCCGGGGGGGCGATTTCTCATTTTCTATCTTCCTGTCTCTCTGGCAAGTGCACCACCCTATAGCAAAAAAAAAAAAAAAAAAAAAACCCTCCAAAAAACAACACCTCTCCAAAAAACGAACAATAGAATGTTTTTCCAAAGCTTCTCATGAGATGTCAGTGAACAGTCACAGGCTGAGTTAAGACCTTATAAATGGAGGTGAAGCTCTATGTAACTATGCAGATTTTCACACTTGCTTACCAATGTTTAAGTGATATAAATAATTTACAGATGCTGGGGGCCTTCGTTGTTATCCCCTCACTCACTTTCTCCAAATGAGGACTTGCTGGGGGAAAGCCAGCAAAGTGGAGACCGCTGTGGGCTGGACCGGGGTCAAATGGGTGCTCTGGAGACCAGAAGGGCTTCTTGGGTCCTGGCATCCTAGGGAGCGCCAGTAGCAGCTGGAGCCTTCGCCCTGTGGACGCAGACCCTTCACCTCCTGGCTGCCTTCACCAGGGTGCCTGCCTCAGGCAGCTACCTCCAGTGCCTCAGACTCAGCACCCTCTGGCCAAACTGGTGGCTCTGGCCCCATGCAGGTTAACCCCCTCCCGCCCGCGTCTTCCACCGGTCACACGACCCCCCCTGTCCCTGAGTTGCGACCGGACACCCTGCTCACCCAGCTCATACTCCTTCCTGGGACGCACCAAACCCACACCGCACTCAGGGCGCTCACTTGCCTCCACTGCCCTTGGACAGGGGAAGGACCTGCACAGCCTGGGAGGGGAAGGAGACTCGGTTGGGGTAGCGTGCCCACCTAGTAGTGGTCGCCGCCACCAACACTCGCTGGGGCCAGCGGCGCAGTCTGAGCTGCCATGCATGCCTG
>NW_006203775.1:907-1884 GCF_000334495.1 Tupaia belangeri chinensis
GGGTGGGGAAGGGGATCGGGTTAAGCCGCGGGCTCTGCCTCCAGTGACCCGCCCTGCACAGAGGGTGGCCACTGCTCAGGGGGGATGCCTAGGGAGTTTGTTTGGAGGCAGCCACTATGCCAGCTCCTCCTGCTGGGGGTGCTTAACCTCTGTGAGGGTCTGGCTCTGTGGAAGGCCTTCTAGTCTCAAAGCCAAGTCCATCCTAGGGCTTCCTTCCCATAGCTCCCTGTGGCCAACATCTTGGGCGCTCACCCACCCAACTCACCTTTGCAGGTTTTAACAGTTAGCTCCAGGTGTAGGGCCTCTGGAAAGCCATTGCTATTTCTAACCTTGGCTTTGGCTTGACATTACATTCTGTCTAGTTTGGAGTTAGGGGGATCTGTCTTCATCCAGGGCATCTTCAGGCCCAAAACGTCACAGCCCCCCATAGGGGAGAGACCATGGTTGTTATGGTTAGTTTCCATGGATATTTTTATTTCAGTTTCTGTTTGTTCAGTATCTTAGAAATCATTCGGGAGTAGCTTATTTAGTTTCCACATGTTCGTGTATTTTGGAGGACTCTTTGTCTATGGTTGATTTCAAGTTTAGTTCCATTGTGGCCAGAGAAGATGGTGGGTAACATCTGGATTCTTTTAAATTTGTAGAGACTTGTCTGTGCCCTGTTATGTGGTCATTCGTCAAAAATGCTCTGTGAGGGAGCGAGAAAACAATGTGTATTGGAGTTGCTGGGTGAAGTGTTCTCTCTGGTCGTTTGCTGTATGCTATCAATTAGCTCCTGTGTTTCTTTGGTTATCCTAGATGACCTGTGCAGTGAGGTGTTGAAATCTTCAACAATTAGTGTGTTGCAGTCTATCTCTCCTTTGCGATTTAGCAGTCTTCAGTGTGTTTGTATGCCTTGTGTGGGGAACATAAATATATATATATATATATATATATATATATATACACACACACACACACATATATATGTATATTTA
>NW_006203775.1:2317-2848 GCF_000334495.1 Tupaia belangeri chinensis
GATTTCTCACTTTCTGTCTCTATGTCTCTCTGTCTGTCTGGTGAGCACACATGCCCTATAGCAAAAAGCTCTCCAAAAAAATAAAATAAAATAAAATAAAATAAAATAAATAAAGTTGAGGAATTTAGTCCAAGAATATTCAGTGTTATTATCAATATGTGTGGATTTACCTGTCATGTTCTCATTTTATTTATTTATTTTTATTTCTTTTGTGTTCTCTTCTATTTATCTCTAGTTTTCTTCCTGTACCATTCCCTTAAATAATTCCCGAAGAACCTGTCTGATGTTGGTGAATTTTCTCATGTTTTGTTCATGTAGAAATGATTTTCAAGGCAGCAGGTCCAGGACACAAACCACACAGTCAGCCTGGTGGGATCCAGCTGCCCTGATATCCTTGCCTCTTGCTGTCCCCCCTCCTAATATTTAATAGTTACTTCTCCATTCTTTTTGGTGGCTTGGACTATATTGGAGGTTTTGTCTTCAAGGTCAGGGGTTATTTTTTTCTCCATGATCTAATCAGTTCTTAGATCA
>NW_006203776.1:0-454 GCF_000334495.1 Tupaia belangeri chinensis
ACCTGGTAGCTTGAAAATCACACCAGGTGCACATTGCATGCGTCTCCCAAATCCCAAGAAGAGAAGAGAGAAGGGACTTGCACTATGACCCCCTCCATGGGGGTGTTTTCTCACTCTCTCTCTGTCTGTCTCTGTCTAATGCATACATGTGCCTTATAGCAAATGAAAAATAAACAGATGCCAGCCAGTGGTGTGGTGGTTGAGGTGCTGGATTTCCACATGGCTGACCACGGTTCAAGTTCCAGATCTCACTCCCCCCCTTCCGCTCTCTCTGTCTCTCTCTCTGGTGAGTGCAGGTGCTCTGTCCATATTAAAGACAGGATCATAACTAAAATTAAGTAACTACTTTTTTTTTTAGAGGTTTTTGCTAGAGGGCACGTACACTCAAAGATAGAGAAAGACAGAAAGCAAGAAATATCCTGTAAGGGATGGCCACGCCGCAATCTCTTCTCCT
>NW_006203777.1:0-5020 GCF_000334495.1 Tupaia belangeri chinensis
ATCAGGTAACCTATATGTTGCTTCCTAACTTTTCTAAGGTATCTCTGAGTGTTAACAGTTGTACAGGATTAGACAATTGATTACTTCTCTTATGGTTGGCCTACGTGTTGCTCACCAATACTATGAACTGTTGTCACTGGCCCTGGGTAGCCCAAAGACCTCCCTGTTTCTAAGGAGTGGTGAGCCTCCAACTGACCTAATAAGCAACACCTCAAGAGCAAAGAAAAACCAAAAAATAAAAACAAAAACACTATTAAAAACACTAAAATTCAGAGAGTCCAAAGGCAAGTGCGGATGAACGAGAAGATGAACAACAGGTCCCAGGCAGATGGGCCTGCAGCCACAGGTCGCCTGGTGTCTCGAACTGCTGGCCAGCTCCATCCAGTTTGCAGGTAGGGTGGGGTGGGGTGCGAGTTCATCTTAAAGTCCCACGCAACCAACATGAGGTCTAGAGAAGAGTAGGGGTTGGGATATGCGAAGGTCCTGGTCGGACGGGCCTACAGCCACAGGTTGCCTGGTGTCCAAATAAATAATTTTTTATAGGAAGAGCAACTGTAAATACTAGTCAGTGTGGGTTGGAGGTGGGCAATAGGGGGAGAAATGGAGTGAACCAAGGGTGGGGGAGGGAAGCAAAATATTTACCAGACACAAAAATGGAAAGTTAACTGTCAGTGATAATGTAAATGATAATAACTTTGACTGAACCAATATACAATGTATTCATGCTAGGAGAAAGTAAAAGAAGAAAAAAAAGAGGAATAAAAAAGAAAGAAGGGAGGGAGGGAAGGAAGAAGGAAGAAAGAAAGAAGGAAAAAGAAAGAAGGAAAGAAAATAAGATGAGAGAAGCCTCTGAATTCAAGATGGCTTAACTGAGCATAAAATCTTTCTTCCTTGCCTCCTGAGATATGTTAAAACATTATGAGAGGGGCCAACAGGTAGTGTGGTGGTTAAGGGTGCTGGACTCCTACATGGTTGACCATGGTTCAAGTTCTGAACCTGGTGGTTTGCTTTCTCACTTTCATTCCCCCCACCCCGCCCTTTCTGGTCAAATTTAAATAAATAAATAAGTTAAATAAAATAATTCTTTAAAAATAAATTTGAGAGGAACTGAAATCCATATTGTAAAGAAAATTGTTATGGGGTTTGCAGGTGGTGTAGTGCTTAAAGGCACTGGATCCCACATGGCTGACCATGGATCAAGTCCCAGACGTGGCTTGTTGGATTCCCACATGACTGACCATGAATCAAGTCCCAGACATGGTGACTTGCCTTCTCACTTTCCCTGTCTCCCTTTGATCAAACTAGAAATAATAATAATAATAATAATAATAATAATAATAAATAAAGTTAAATGAAAATCATTCTTTTTTTAAAAAAATCTGTGATTTAGTGATGAAAAATCCCACAAATATTGGGAAAATGGAGAGCAAGTGAAATTGATGATCTATGAGAGCAGAGAAGAACCAGCCCATAAACCCTCTAGAGGGGTTGAAGTAGCAGAGGCCTGTCAACCTGCTAAGATGCACAGACCCCCAGAAAGAAACCTCCTTCCCTCCCCTCCTTCCTCTCTGCATCCCCACCTCCCCACTTCCTCTTCCTTCTGTAGAAGATTGCTCTTCACCAAAGCTTCCAACTCCAGCTTCCAGAGGTGTGGCCCAGGGTCAGTAGTGGAAGACCCGTCCCCCAAGTTGCTGGGTCACAAATTCTGGCAGACGCACTGCCCACGTCCCTGTCAGGATCTGGCGCTCTGCCTCTGTGGAATTAAATCCTGGCGGTTTTGGGGACCCCACTGCGCCCTTTCACCCACGGTACCCTTACTTCCCTGGGTGTCGTCCACACACCCCGAGTTGCTCCTCTCTGTCCTCAGCGCTGTAACCTGGATCCCCAAAGTTGACCGCTCCCCACAGGGTGTGCCAAGCTTATCAAGCTCCATTCCTGTCACAAGGTTCTTTTTTCCAAATTAAAATTTATCTGTTGTCCAAGCGTGGAAAAATAGCTGACACACTCAGAGCACAGCGCTGCTTATACCTAGGGTTTAAAAGGAAATGAAGGTCACGTGACACATTTTGTGTGGAGCCTCGCAGACTCACTCTCGCTAAAGGTGGTGCACCAGGTCAGCCTGTGAGTGGTGAGACAAAGCACAAATGAAATCTTCTGTATAACTGAAAAGATACCAAATTAAGATCGTCTATATTTTCTTTCTTTTTTTTCAGAATTATTGTATTTAACTTTCTTTCTTTCTTTTAATTTGACCAGAGAGAGACAGAGTGAGAGAGAGAAAGAGGGAAAGTGAGAAAGCAAGCCACCAGGTCTGGGACTTGAACCGCAGTCAGCCACGTGGGAGTTCAGCACCCTTAGTCACCACACCATCTACTGGTCCCTCAAAAATATTCTTGAAACATGTCTGGTGGACTAGGACTGCTAGTAGAAAGGTTTATCTTGGGGAAAAATGCGACCCAGAAAGTTTTCTCTGATTCAGAACTTCTCCAGTCATCCAGGAAGGAGTTCAGGGAGAGCAGATTGGGGAAGGGAGTTGAAGGTCCTTCTTCCCTTCTTGAGCTCCTCTCCTTGGACATATTTTGGGAGCACAGGAAACCCATCCTGCAGGATGGATCCAGGCCCAGCAGAGGGGAGTTCACACATACCCGGAGTACATGAAAGCTGTGTTTGATTCTGGATCATGCCTGTGTTGTCGGCCCCAGTGGCATTATTCATTTAGTGCCATTCCATACTTCGCAGGAAAAGCACAGCAGGCTTATAATGCTTGAGTTTTTAAACATTCAGAAGGCTGTGATGCTATAAATAAGCTTCCTGTGTCAGAGATTAAATCAACCAAGATGCCTGCCATGCCAACTTTATTTCTGAAACAACGTGTTTTCAATAGAAATCAAAATACATGTTAATCCTTCCCTTCTGACAAGCTAATACCAGCCTTGAAAACCATAGTGGAGAGCTACCGAGAGGGCCTTAAGTAGCAGAATCTGCATCTGTGTGGCTTATCTGTTGGAAAAGGCCACAGCCAGCCCTCAATATGGAAGTCTTTTGCCTAGATATGAGGCATGGTTCAAGACTGGGTTGGGCCGTTTTCCTCAGAAAACACTGGACTATTGCATTTTAGATAAATCAACACAAAGGCTGTGCCTTTGAGATACTAATGACTGGTAAGCAACCAGCTGTGGCAGTTCAACATCCATTCCCTTTAGTTTTGATAAGAATTCTCTGATTTCCCCTGAGAAACTATCCTTCACCCACTCTTAATCTGGGTGGTTCTCTGTGGGTATCTCCAAGCCCTAGCTTGTTCTTTTCTTTAAAAAAAAAGATTTATTTATTTAATTCAACTTGTTATTATTATTATTTTAATGAATTATTTATTTATTATTGTTGTTTTTAAATTTTGATCAGAGAGAGAGAGTGAGCAAGCTACCAGGTCTGGGACTTGAAACATGGCTGGGATGAGGGAGTCCAATGCCTTTTACCATGTGGGAGTCCAATGCCTTTAACCACCACGTAGCCTGCTGGTCCCATTATTATTATTTTTCAATCTGACCAGACAGAGACAGAGAGAGAGAGGAAGGGAAAGCAAGAAAGCAAGCCACCAGGGCTGGGACTCGAACTGCAGTTGGCCATGTGGGAGTCCAGAGTCTGTCCACCATGCCACCTGCCAGCCCCATGTAATATAATTCTTTAAAAAAAAGAAAAAAATCATTTTTTTCAGGGCCAGCAGGTAGCATGGTGGTTGCAGTGCTGGACTCCCAGGCAGTTCAAGTCCTGGACTGGGTGCATGCCTGCCAAAGTCCCGAGAGGAAAAACGGGGAGAAGGGATTGTGAAGTGGCCATCCCACCTTGGGGGTGTTTCTCACTCTCTCTCTCTGTCTCCATTCAGCAAGTGCACACACCCTATAGCAAAAACCTAAAGGAAAACTCTTTTTTCAATAAACGCAGATGAGAAGTGTGTGATGGGGATAACTGCTGTGAGTAGGACACCTTTCTTCCCCACGCAGACGTACTACAGGGCACCCACTGCACCTCACCTAGAATACATTAGGTTGGGCTCGTTTTTAGCAGAAAATGTTTCAAAATCCAATGATTTAAGAACTATTACCAAAATGAACCCTTTTTCAGGAAGAGAAGTTGTTCCATATTAATTACTGAGAAACCCCAGCCCCTCCTAATCTTAGAACTTTCTAGTTTGCTTCCTGAGCCTGTGGAAAACAGGTTCATTTGCTACTGACACTTACCTGGGAACTGCGTAGGGTGCGGCCTTGCTCTGTCCGACAGGGACCCTTTCTGCAGGGTCTGATGAGCCACTTGTGCTTAGGCAATCGCGTGGCCACACCGGTCCCTGTGTGCAGCCTTCCGAGCTACCCAAGCCCTTCCCCCACCACAGGCCAGGTGTGAATCCTGAGATGAGCCTGGAGGCTCCTATGACCCCAGGCAGTGAGATCCACTGAGGTGAGCCTGGCAGGGAGAATAGTGGGATGAGCATTTCCGGAGGTGTTTTGCTAAAATCAATGACCTGAGGGGTTTAGGGGGTTGGTGATGATGCCCTGAGTGGATTTCACCATGACTTCAGGAATGCTAAACATTCTTGGAATACTGACCCACACATCCTGTGCCACACGTTCTGGGTGTTCTATTATTTTCTTTGTTTGTTTGGGGGATTTTTGCCATAGGGCACGTGGTCCCTGGAGAGAGACAGAGAGAAGGAATATGTGAAATCATTCCTGGAGATGGGAGAGGGGAGGGCCATGCCACAGTTCATTCTCCTCTCCTCTCTGCTCCTCTCAGATTTGGGTTATGATGCATACACACACACGTGGCATGACTTTCAGGCCACCATGTCCTGGACTAGGATCATGGTGAGCCATGTGGGAGTCCAGTGCTTTAACTACCATGCCGCCTGCTGGCCCCCAGAAAGCTCTATTCTTTTTCAAAAAGAAGTATTTATTTGTTATATTATTATTTTAATTTGACTAAATTGAGAGAGAAAAAAAGGGAAAGTGAGAAAGCAAGCTGCCAG
>NW_006203777.1:5418-6981 GCF_000334495.1 Tupaia belangeri chinensis
CAGACCTGGTGGCTTGCTTTGTCACTTTCTCTCTCTCTCTCTCTCTCTGTCTCTGTCTCTCTCTCTCTCTGGTGAGCGCACATGTCCTATAGCAAACTTAAAATGATAATAATGATTCTAAGTTAAATTAAATAAATAGCAACAAGAAAATGAATCCCCAGCAGCCTGCCCTGCTCACCCTTCCCTCTGGGTTCCTGAGCAGGGCAGTGCTCAGCCTCTCAGAGCAATTGTCACGTGGGGCACTCTGGGGTAGTTCAAAGCTCTGCCTTCCTGGTCACTTCTTGCATCTCTGCCATGTCTCGGTGTTCCAGCCTCTTCTACACGTAGGGTATGAAGGATGGAACCTCTGTCTCAGCCGCGTTTGGGTTCTGCCCTTCCTCCCTGTCTAATTACCTAAGGACTCAGAGATATCCTCTGAGCAAAGGAACTTCCCTTCCTCTCTGCTGGATTGTGAACTGCTGTTGCGCTGAGTGCGCGTTTAGGGGGGAAGCAGGTGTGCAGGTGGGGGCCCCTTATCCCAGTGAGCGCCCCGAGTCTTCTAGACCGCAGGTTAGTCCTCCGATTCAATGTGGAGCTCCTTTTTATTTCTTCTTGCATCTCTGCCATGTCTCGGTGTTCCAGCCTCTTCTACACGTAGGGTATGAAGGATGGAACCTCTGTCTCAGCCGCGTTTGGGTTCTGCCCTTCCTCCCTGTCTAATTACCTAAGGACTCAGAGATATCCTCTGAGCAAAGGAACTTCCCTTCCTCTCTGCTGGATTGTGAACTGCTGTTGCGCTGAGTGCGCGTTTAGGGGGGAAGCAGGTGTGCAGGTGGGGGCCCTTATCCCAATGAGCTCCCCGAGTCTTCTAGACCAGCAGGTTAGCCCTCCGATTCAATGTGGAGCTCCTTTTTATTTCTCTTTTTTTCTTTCTTTTTTAAATCTGCTCTAAGGAATGTGCTGGAAAGGGAGTGGGGTGGCCGCACCGCAGTCCTCCTGTGGGATTTGGGGCACCCCTGCAATGTGCCCTGTGTGTTTTTCAAGCCCTGGGGCAGGGACTGGGACAGCAGCCTGCGCGGGGTCCAGCCCCAGTGCGGAGCTCCCTGGAGGGGCAGGGGTGGGGAAACGCCATCCCGGAGGGGTCTTTGCTAAGGAGAATGATTCTGAGTGTGAGGGGTGAGATGAAGATGCACCCCGAGTGGATTTCACAGCCGCTTCAGGAAGCCTGACCTTTAAAGTCACCCGCCCGCGGTGTGAGATGTCCCCGGGAGGAGCTGGGAATCTCTCTCTTAAGGCGGGACCGGATCCCGGGAGCCAGAGGACTGGGGGAAGGCGACGGCGGTGCGACTACACCCAGCGAAGGGTCTGTCTCTCTGTCTCTCTGTCTCTCTGCCCCCGCCCCGTGACCTACTTTCATGAGTAAAGAAAAGCCTTGCTTTTAGATTATTTTGAAAGAAATGTCGGCAGCTGAGCTCCTCTCAGACGCAGCCAGTTTGTCCAGTCTGAGCTCCGCGGCTGGGCGGGGCTGGGCGGAGCCTCGAACCCGCAGCCCTGCCTGGAGAGTGGGCGGTTTCGCTCCCGGCC
>NW_006203777.1:9378-10994 GCF_000334495.1 Tupaia belangeri chinensis
ACTTTCAAGAAAAGTGCCTCAGGAGGTGCCGACCTCGGTCCGACCGTATGTGCAGAGATGCGGTGAGATCCAGACAGGAGTGGGTGTTAGCTTTGGCTTCGTTTCCTCCTCCTCACTCTTCAGTTCTGCTCACTCTGTGACTGTGTGTTTCTAGAAAACACAGCCCCAAATTCACATAAAGCCTTTAATACAAATACAGCAAAAGCAGGGCGGGCAGGTGATGTGGTGGTTAAGGGCACTGGACTCCCACATGACTGACTGTGTTCGAGTCCTGGACCTGGAGGCTTGCCTTTTCACTCCCTCCCCCATCTCTCACTGACAATATTAAAATAATAAACTGAGATAAAATAATTCTTTAAAAAATAAAGCAAAAGCTATCAGCATGTAGTATAAATCTGTAAAGCATTGTAAATGTAACAAATACACGCTGAGTGGTCCCAGGTGGCGTAGAGGTTAGGGTGCTGGGTCCCACAGGGCTGCCTGCACGGTTCAAGTCCTGCAGCTTGAGATTCACATGGTGCCCCTGTGTTGTGTGCCCCAAATCCTGAGGACTGCAGGTGCCCAGCACAGGCCCTGCTCACAGGAGCTGCAGAACCACGTGGCTGAGGGTGCCCCTGCTGAGCCCGCCCCTCCCCATCCTCAGAGCAGCAGGTCTTGAGCTCCCTGCTTTGTGCAGTCCTGGTGTTTGCTAATTGCTCACGGAGGATTCCAGAGGTCCCCATTCTACCAGGGAGGGCAGCAGAGCTGAGAAGCTTTCATCTTTCTTAAGGTCTAGTCCATAATCACCTCCAAACCCTTCCTACTGTGTAAGATACGGAGAGGGGATTGCAGGCACCCCGTCCAGAATGGCTCCTTTCCCCTGGTCACAGGGCGTTCCCCTCCCCCACACCCCATGCTGACTGCAGCCCCCCTGTTTCTCTGGGGCTGGGATAAGGACTTGCTGGGCCCCAAGTGCCCGGTGTCCTCTGTGGGACGTCCTCCTCCCCGCCGTGTGTGCAGACCCTCCAGCGTGGCCGCGTGGGCGTCTTTCCCATTCTTCATCACTCTGTTTAATCAGCAGCAGAGCGGGACCGCACAGACCCAGTGTTCCCCAGTGTGGGACCTCCAGGATGTCAGGGCCTGCTAGCCCACCGTCCAGGGTCTCTGTCACAGGTCAGCCAAGTCCTGGGAACTCCGAGCGCTGCTGGCCTCAGATACCCCGGTTCAGTTCACAGGCCCCAGGCTCCGCCATCACTCACTCCTGGCACCCCCACCGCCCGCCCTGCTCCTGCCACTGCCTCTGCCAACATTTTGTTTTAAATCGCCAAATTTGTGGCGGTTCCTGACAGCAGCCCTGGGAAACTGACAGGCTGTTTTGATGGACTGACCGATACCCCCTCCCCACGGATACTGTGTCAAATCCCCAGGACAGGACTGCTTTAGATGTCACCAGTGAGGACGGTCTACACAGGACAGGCCTGGGGGATTAAGGCCCTGAGAGAGGCTGGCCCAGATCCTCCAGGTGGCTGTAAAGGCGAGGTCGGGTCCTGGTACAGGGAGCAGCAGGAGGCCACAGAGGAGAGACCGCTGTGAGGACAGTGACTGGAGGCTGGCGTGAGGCTGCCCTGGGCGGCAGA
>NW_006203777.1:11109-13305 GCF_000334495.1 Tupaia belangeri chinensis
TTGTCACACCAACCACAGAAAACATAGACCTACCACAATCCAGTGTTTAAGAAGCCATCGGCTGGACAGTTGTGAGGCAAAATCAATTCATACACACTGGAAAATTGGTATTTATTTGCAAGAATCTCAGTAAGCCAGAAAGAAGTGTTTTATTCAGACAATAAATAAAACCATTGGTTTCCAACACCAATATATAAAGTAAATTACACTCCATCTTTAAATCACCACACAGGATATGACAAAAGAAAATGCAAAACTCAAAATGCAATAGTAACTTCTCTTAAATATTTATGAAACATTATAAAATCAAATATTTTTAAAGTTTTTATTTTTTTGCCATAGGGAGTATGCACTCACTGGAGAGAGGGAGGCAGAGAGGGAAAGGGAAGGTGAGAAATCACCCACCAGGGGCAGTGGCCACTGAGAAGTCCTGTCCTCCATTCTCCCCTCAGGGTTTTGCAAGCATCTGCCTGATTTTCAAACTTCAGAACTCAAACCGCAATTGGCCAGGCGGGGGCCCACCCTCTCCACCACCCTGCCAATGCTGGCCCCATCATTTGTTCTTAGTAAACAGAAACTGCTGTGGGACAGGGCACTCAATAGTTTCCTAAGACTTCATTCACTTACCTGCCTGGTTATTAGACATCGCAAGCTGGCTTTGTGGTTTAAAAACTCTGTTGTGGGCTCACCAGGTAGAGTGGGGTTTCAGGCAGGGAACTCCCAGCTTCTGGCAAATTTTTTGACCTGCTTCAAGCCCAGGACCTGGCGGCTTCAAAATAATTCAGGGCATATGTTCCTTGCCCTGAGAATGGAAGAGAAGGGACTGCAACATGGTCATCCCCCTGGAGATGATCTCTCACTTTCTCTGTCTCTTGTGAGCACATAAAATCTAAAAAGGATTACGAACAAAACTAGCTGACAGGTCTGGGTTGGGAGGTGGAGTTCGAACACCACGTGGCAGCACTTCTGACTCAGCCTCCCTGGTCAGCTGACCGCAGTTTCCTTCTTCTCTCCCTCTCCCCTGAGAGCTCAGGCACCATGTTCTGGAAGTTTCTCTCCCTTCTTAGCAGGCCCCCCTCCACTCTCAGTGCTGTTACCATTTCATCTGAACATAAGGAAGCACCTGCAGGCCAGCCACTGCACGGCTCAGAGTCCTGGACCCAGAGGCTTGGGAAACAGGTTGGCTGGCCCTCAGAAGCTTCTCCCAGACAGGAGAAAACAGTGGAGAGGGGATCACGGTGTGTGACCTTACCCCATGGGGAGGGCGTTCCTGTCTCTCTCTCTCTCTGTAGCAAAATATTTTAAGTATAATAAATAAACAAAGGCAACTCTACCATTTGTGACATATGGGAGAGCCAGAGGACCAGCATCACTCTTTTTTTAAAAAATAATTATTTTTTTTATCTAACTTTATTTATTCACGTATTTATTTTAATTTTACCGGAGAGAGACAGAGCAAGGGAGAGACAGAAAGGAGAAGGCAAGCCACCGGGTCCAGGACTCAAACCATGACCGGCCTTGTGGGAGTCCAGCGCCCTTAACCTCCATGCCATGCCTCCCCCCCAGCATCACCCTTTAGGAAGCTGCGCTAGTACAGAGCTCACAGCGTGCACGGTGCACCTGTGGGCTCTAGTATAACGCAGTGAGGATGCTCAGTGACGGAGTCTCAGGCTGCGACCGGGAAGAAACGAACACGTGGGGCAGCACGTGGGGAGGTGAAGGTGCGGATCCCACGTGGAGCACGGTGAGCTCTGAGTGCTAGAAAACTGCGCTGCTCCTGGAAAGTCATGCGGTTTGCATGTGCGCCAAAGTCCTGAGAGGGGACTGGAGGAGACGGGGCCACAGCGTGGCTACTTCCTGTGGGGCGATTTCTCACTTTCTCTCTCTGTGGCAAGCACATGTACCTTATACCAAAAAAAGAGAGAAAAAGAAAGAAAGAAAGAAAGAGAAAAGAAAAGAAAAGAAAAAAGAAAGAAAGGAAGAAAGAGAAAAATAAAAAGAAACTTGTGTAGTTTTAGTATCATACCAAGGATATATATTCACAATTAATCTGAAAATGTTATGTTTAAAAGAGTTATCTAATTTTTATTTATTATTATTTTAAAATTTGCTGTAGGACACATGTGCTCTCCAGAAAGAGACAGAGACAGACAGAGAAGGAAAGTGAGGAAGTAAACTGACAAGTCTGGGACTAGA
>NW_006203777.1:13582-13996 GCF_000334495.1 Tupaia belangeri chinensis
CCCCCCCCCAAAAAAAAAAAAAAAAAAAAAAAAAAAAAAAAAAAAAACCTACTGTCTTTTGGGGGCCAGCAGGTGGCGCCATAAGACCTGGACTCCCCTGTGGCTGACCACGGTCCCATTCCTAGACCTGGCGCTTCAAACACACAGGGTTGTGTGTCCGGGTGCCCAAAATCCCAAGGGAGAATGGAGGAGAAGGGATTGCAGCCAGGCTGTTCCCCTTGGAGGGAGTGATTTCTAACTTTCTCTCTGGCGAGTGCACACGCCCTATATAAAAGTCTCTCGCTCAGCGCCCCGCTCTGAGTAGGCCCTGGTGGACCGGGTCGTGGCGCCGGCGCAGCGGTCCCCTCGGTACTCACAGGGCTTGCCGCGTCGCCTGCGTCGCATCCGGTGGTTACGGGCTATGGCCAGCGCAGG
>NW_006203777.1:14456-18921 GCF_000334495.1 Tupaia belangeri chinensis
GGATACAGGGGCCGACGCCAGACAGTCCATTGACATGGGCAAGAACTCCTAAACTAGAATAAATAGGAGTATTTTAATGAAATGTTACTTATTTTTATAATTATCATTTCTTAATATAACGACATGAGAATGTGGATGAATGCATTTATTATTAGGACTGGCTTTACGAGTTTAATTCACTTTATGTAAGTACTGAATTTTGCATTTTCAGAACTGAAAATGTTGCGTTTTTATTTTGATTAAATTATAAAAATGTCAGCCGAATATTAGAAAATAGTTCATATGATAAATATTTTACCTTATATTTGTTTAGCAACTTTAGCAAAATGTTTTCACATAATCTTATGTCTATTTACCTAAAAGGTAGGTTTAAAAAAGGGTATTGTCCCTATTTGACGTGGGTAAGGGCAGAGCTCTAAAATGGCTTGTCTAGACCCATACAACTAATTAGAAAATCTGTATTAAAATTTGAGTCTTGTACCTAGTTAAAAGCCCTATGCTCAGACTGAAACTGGAAAAATGATGAGTATCTTATATGTAGAAATTGTTAAGATGTGAATATGTCTGCTGAAAGTATTTCATTGTTCAGTGAACTGTTTAATTTCCAAGACAGTAATTTACTTCATAAATAAATATTTCAATTTTTTGATTTAGCAAAAAGTTTAAGTCTGAACATAGGCATTATAACACTATCAGAGAATCCGGTCTCTGTTTAAACTAAACTAAAGGAATAAACTGAGATGTCCTTACTCTTTTCCGAGGAAAAAAAAAAAGTCTCTCAAAAATAAATACTATCTCGGGAACCAGCAGTTCTGTGAAGCGGGATTTTTGGTAGGTACTTCACCAAAATAACAATTTGTACACAGAAACATATTTTTTAAAGAATTGTTTTACTTAACTTTATTTTAATTTGACTAGAGGGACAGAGGGAGTGAGAAAGTAAGCCGCCAGGTCCAGGACTGGAATTCTGATCAACCTTGTGGGAGTCCAGCACCTTTAACATCATGCCGCCTGCTGGCCCCCCAGCAGATATGTTTAAATGCAGCCATGGTTCGTGAGTGATACAGTCATACAAAAAATGCAGAAAAGCAAAGTGAGCCACTGAGCTCAATGACTTTTTGGGAAAACACTTATTTTTCATACAAACACATTATTTTCATATTAATGGTGCGTGAATATTACTCTAAATGAATTATTTTTAAAATTCAGGGGCCAGCAGGTGACGTGGTGGTTAAGGGGATTGAACTCCCACATGGCTCCCTGCAGGTTGCTTTCTCACTTTCCCTTTCTCTCTCCTTCTGTAACTCACTGGTCAAATTTTAAAATAACAATGACATCTGAAATAAAATAAATAAATCTTTTTAAAATAATAAAATCAAATTCTGTTTTACTTCCTAACATGGCAAAATGAACAGACCTATGCAGTACCTCTGGGTCCTTGCTGATTTCTGAGCGCGCGTGGAGATGCTGGAACTGCAGTCTGAGGGCCGTGACCTACCTGTCAGATCAGGGCCAGGACAGTGGGGCAAAGAGCAGGAAGGACAGGCAGGCCCGATCCAGGGGCCTGAGGGTCAGAGGCCCAGTCTGGAGGGAGGGGTCTGGTAGGGAAGCCTGAGCTGGGGATTCCCATCCCTCAGCCTTTCACTTTCTCTCCGGACTCGGTCAGATCCTCCTTCCCAGATACTCAGAACCAGCCCTGGTTCTCAATCCCCGGTTTCTAGGGCAGCTCCGAGGTGCAGGTAAAGAGCCCGCTAGGGGGCAGCAGAGGACCGCAGGGCAGCGCAGAGCTCCTGGCTGGGACCGCTGGGACCTGGAGAAAAGACCTCGGCCCTGCGCACTCCCCATGGTGCCTGCCATGACCCGGGTGGCAGAGGCTGTGGGTTGGGGCGTGGAGACCAGCCGAGGTGGATCTGAATTTCTCCTCTCCCCTCCTCTCTTTCTCTTTGGAGTGGGAGAGAGTCTCAGAGGAGGGAGTAGCGCGAGGGGACAGCCAGGGGCCCTCCGGGGGGATGCAGGATCTCAGAAAGCCACTTCTATGAACCCTAGGCAAAAACCCGACCCCCCGGCGGCCCCTCCCCGTCCTGTCACCCACCCCTCAATCCTGCTCTTCCACATCCCTTGGCTCCCATGGTCTCAGTCTCCTGGGTCCTCACGCCCACTGCGCCCTCCAAGCCTCCCACTTCGGACTTGGGGCGCCTGCTCCCGCGCAGTCAGTTCACCTTCCCTGGCCTGGATGACCTCACCTCTAATCCGGACCGCTCCTGGACCTCGGCAGACTCAGATCTCAAAGCACAGGTTGGGAGACCAAGGGGTGCATGAGTTATGTCAGGGTACACCAGGAGCGCGCGCGCGTGGAGCGGCTCCCCAGACACCTGAGAACTGGAGGCGACGACGCCTTGCGCGCCTAGGAGGGACTGCCAGGTGCCTCCCTGGCTCCACTAGACCTCTGGGCTGGCTCCCTCAAGGAGGGGAGGCAGGTGCCTCAGAGCTCAGAACACAGTCGCCCCTCCCCTGTGGGGAGGAGGTGGGCACCTGGGTTTCCAGAGTCTGCACCAGAGAGTAAGGACGCGGCCGAGCCCCTGTTAGGGACAATAGAGGGTCAGACTTTCCGCGGACAGAGAAGGACATCCAGGAAATAAATGACCTCAGTTCCCCTTGATCCTAGTAGCTTGGACACCGCTAGGACGTTCTTTTCCTTTTTCTTCTCCTTCTTTCTTTTTTAAGAGAGATTTTTGCTATAGGGCACATATGCTCCCTGGAGAGACAGAGACAGAGAAACAGAAATCGAGAAATCACTCACCAGGCAGTCCCTTCTCCTCTCTTCTCCTCTTGGGGTTTTGGGAACACTCACACACATGCCCTGTGTTGTAAACCACCAGGTTTGGGACTTGAGCCATGGTCAAGGATGTGGGAGTCCAGTGATGTAACCATTGTGCCATCTGCTGGTCCCTCTCCTCCTTATTCTTTTGTTTTCCTCTGTAGGGCACATTCATTCCCTGGAGACTGTCACAATCCCTTCTCCTCCTCTGTTCTCCTGCAAGGACCCACAGGCAGCTCAGGTGGCCCTCACCCTGGGGTGGAGGAAGGAGGATGAGGGGTCACAGTCTCTTCTCAGGAAGCCAGGAGGCCTCTGGGCACCTTCACTAAGGACAGAGCCGCCATCTGGGGGCCGGGTCCCTGTGCTCTTCCTTCCCCAGAGCCGCTCCTCTGCCTACCCCACCATCAGGGGAGCTTTAGCTGCCTGGACCCCCTTGGAGCAGTGGTCACTGGGCTGTGCTCTGGAGAAGGAGACCTGGTAGGGAAGGGGCGAGGGGTCTCATCTGCCTTGTCCCCCTGGAGTTTCAAGCCCATGTGACACTGTGCCCAGCCTGTGACTGAGAAGTACCATCCATGCTTGCCCAGGCTGAGGCCCGGGTGCCCACACATGCTCTGTGGCAAAGCACCTGTGACCCTGAGGGACAGAAAGGTGCACAGGGACGACTCTGGGACCGGAGAAAGACCTCCCAGCAGCCAGAGATCCGCAAAGGCCCTCTGAGCACAGACCTCCAGGGGGCACTGGGCCAGTCCCCACAGAGCTCCTTCTGATCCTGCCCAGGCTCTGTAGTCATAGTTCTGGAAACTTCCTTGAGTACAGGACAAGGGGGTTCCTTTAGGACCTCGTGGCCCTGCCTCCCCCTGCCCAACCTCTCACAGGTTTTCTTCCTGAGGGTGGACAAGGAGGGAGCTATGATTAGGCCACTGTCAGCATGGGTGGGGTGTGATCCCAGAGACCCTGGGAAAGCAGTGTAGATGGGAGCCCTTGGGGGACTCACCTACCCACAGTTCCTCCTTTAGCCACACCCCCGTGGGCTCTGCCATGTCTGTTCTACCCCTGCAGCCTCTGATGAGTCTCTCTCCTCTCTGTTGTCGCTGCTGAAAATAAACTTGAACACGTCAAGTAAGGAGCACATACAAAGATGCAAACGTCTTTAGTCATTTTCTTCCCAACGTCTGATCAGCTTCCTGTACACTCCAGTCTTAATGTGAGATTTTTCCAGGTCCTTGTTAGGTTTGATTGGTTGCTGTTTCTTCTATAATTTGTGCATTTCAAAAATAGATTTCAAAGTCCTGATACGTGTACAAATGCTTAGGCAGGAAAGACAGTGTCTGGCCAACAGGAGGCCACGGACAGAAGGCTACTAAGTAAAGCACTGTCCTAGCCTCAAAAACAGACCCTCAGGGCTGTATTCGCTCATAGAAACAAACCCTCAGGGCTGTATTCGCTCAAGAAAAGAAACAGACCTACGGGAACATAAATGCCTTCAAGAGAGATTGGCGCTTTGGAGGCAAACTACAGTTTGCTGTAAGGTAACTTGGCATGCATCTTTGGACTCGATGCCGCAATCCTCCAGCCTCCATAGGTTTTTGCCATAGGGCGGGCACCACCACGCCCTTGACATGCAGCTTTCAAATCAATGCTTGGAGG
>NW_006203777.1:19937-21957 GCF_000334495.1 Tupaia belangeri chinensis
CCGCAATCCCTTCTCCTCCACTCTCCTCTCGGGATCTTGGGCACGCACGCACACGCACCCGGCGTGAGTTTAAGGCACCGGGTCCGGGACTTGAACCGCGGTCGACTACGTGGGAGTCCAGCGACATAGCCATTACGCTAACTGCTGGTTCCCGGTTCACTTAATTTTTAAAAAAGATTTATATAAGTTAACTTTTTCTATGTATTTTTTTTAATTTTTTGAATTGATTTTATTTATTTTTATTATTATTTTTAACTTGCCAGATGGCACATGCACTCACCAGAGAGAGATGGGGGCGGGGGGAGGGTGAGAAAGCAAGCAGCCAGGTCTGGGACTCAAACAACTGTTTGCCATGTGGGAGTCCAGCACCTTCACCACCATGCCACCTGCTGGCCCCATATATTTATTTTAATTTGACCAGAGGACAGAGTGAGAGACAAAGAGAGGAAGTGAAAATGTAAGCAAGCCACCAGGTCCTGGACTCAACTAGGGTCGGCCACATGGGAGTCCAGAGCCCTTAACCACTACACTCTGCCGGCCCTCAGCTGCATATTGTGAAAAATTACCTGTCAGTGAAAACTCTGCAGTTGAATTGTACATTCAATATTTAACAGTAGACCATCTGAGTTACTCAACAGCCCAGCCATAAGTTGGAAAGATAACATAGAAGGACCCAGAAAACACTCTCCTTATATGGCCTCTACTGAAATGTGGGGAACAAAACTAGAATATGTAATACTTGAAAAGGCTATCTTTTTTTTTTCTTTTTTCTTTTCTTTTTTTTTTTTTTCAGATCTCTGCCATAGAGAGCACTGTACCTGCCAGAGATAAAGTGACAAATCATCCCCCCAGGATGATGGCCACACAGCAGTCCCTTCCTCTTCATTCTTCTACTGGGAATTTGGGCATGCATGTAAATGTGCTTGGCATGATTTTCAAGCTGCCAAGTCCAGGACCCAAACTGCCATTGGCCATGTGGGAGTCCACGCCTTAACCACCGCACCGCTTTGCTGGCCCCAAAGGCTTGTTTTTTGTTTTTAAAGAATTATTTTATATAATGTTATTTATTTATTTATTTATTTTAATTTGACCAGAGAGAGACCAGAGTGAGAGAAAGAGAGAGAGAAAGTGAGGAAGCAAGCTGCCAGGTCTGGGACTTGAACGACCATCCACCATGTAGGAGTCCAGAGCCCTTAACCACCAGGCTACCTGCTAGACCCAAGGCTTGTTTGTTTGTTTATTTATTCATTATTTCTTTTTTAAAATTAATTTACATTCATTCACTGAGCATTGTCACAGTATACAAAATGTGATTTCCCATCCAGAATATGCCGCATAGTAGCTTAATTGTACATGTTATTGTCAATAATTTTCCACTTCTAGTTTCATATATATATATGTGTGTGTGTGTGTGTGTGTGTGTGTGTGTGTGTGTATTTTTTTTCCCCTCTATTTCTCACCCTCTGCTATTTCCCACCCTCTTCCCACACTATCTCAGGTGTCCACACTTGTTTTCCATTCCTTTTTTTCCCCCACATTTTATTGATTCACTAAATTTCGTAAATAATCTAACTACTTTCAGTAGCAAGCTCTGCTGATATATACATATCTGTGAATACATGTCTGACTTGAGGCATGAAGCTCTGAGTAGAATGAACATACTACAAAGTAGCACCTAGCTGATGCTATATAGTTTACTATGGTCATTAGTTATGTATTTTTTACTGTTTTTAAATTTAAAGAAAAGCAGATTTAACTTCAATAAATCAAAGAAATGCTAAGGAAATATGAACAGGATGGGATTCTGTTCAGACAGTAGGTACATGAACCTATCGACAGCTCAAGACAAGACAAAAATCCTTAAAACTGGAAAACAAAGACTAGAAAAAAACAACAATGTTCTAGTCAAAAGTCATAAAATTCTATTTCACCACTTCCGTCTTGTGTACTTTATCTTCTGTCGTGATTCGATTTTTCCAATTAAATTCTGGGATATAATATTCAACTCCAGACCTGTCCC
>NW_006203777.1:23019-24662 GCF_000334495.1 Tupaia belangeri chinensis
ACGCATCAGAATCAGTGGGAATAGAGGAAAATTCTGACCCTAATTGTATTCAGATGTTTAGATCCTGTTCATTTGGACCTGTCTACATTTACTGTGTAGAAGCGGAGAAGCCAATGAGTAAAGATTAAAAAAAGAAAAGAATTAGAGAATATGAAAGAAGAAAATATTAAATAAAAAAGGATAATTAAAAAACTACAGATTTTAATATTAAAATGCAAAATTTGAAAACCGAGTGGTGTGCCACGTGAAAGCACTATTTCACAGCTGCAGTTCAGGATCCATGAGGAGATGGGTCTGGGTTTGTGCCCTTCCTAAACAGAAGGAGAGAGGCTCCTATTAACACAATAAAGGGGCTTGAAAGCCCAGAAAACACTTTACCTTAAAAAAAATTTAAAAATTAAAAGACTCAGGGAGACACAGAGAGACAGAGAGAAACAGAGACAAAGAGACAGGTAACACTCTACCCACTAGAAACAAGTGAGGAAGAAGTCTCAGCAGAAAGTCTTCATTTTAAGTCTCTGAATGCAATATTTCACAGCCAAAGTTCAAGATCCATGTCCCAAGGCTTGTTTTTTAATTATAGTAAATACAGGGATTTGGGGGGCTTTTTGTACTTTCCTTATTATATTTTTTGCTATCTGTTGTTTCTATTTGACTTTATTTTTAACGTGATTTTAAAATATTTTAAAATAATTATTTTTATTCATTTTTAACTTGACCAGAGACTGACAGGGAGAGAGAGCGAAAAGGAGGAAGCAGGCCGCCAAGTCTAGGACTCAAATAGCTGTTAGCCACATGGGAGTCCAGTGCCTTAACCATCATGCCACCTTCCAGCCCCTCTGCTTGACTTTTCAAGAGGCCTTGCATCTTTTTTTTTTTTTTCTTTTTTGAGAGATTTTTGTTATAGGGCACAGAGAGACAGAGAGAGACAAAGAGACAGAAAGCAAGAAATCACCGCTCAAGGAGAATGGCCACACCACAATCTCTTCTCCTCCATTCTCCTCTCAGGATCTTGGGCACACGGTGCCCAGTATGAGTTTAAGCCACTGGGTCTGGGACTCGAACTGCGATTGACTATGTGGGAGTCCAGCAACATAGCCATTCTGCCATCTGCTGGTCCTGAGGCCTTGTATCTTGGGAACACAATGGTGTCATAGTTGTTTTTCTGATAAATTCTCTATTTGCTCATGAAATAATTTTTTAAAGAATTATGTATTTATTTTTAAAATTATCATTATTATTCTTTAATTTGACCAGAGAGAGAGAAAGAGACAGAGAGAGGGAAAATGAGAAAGCAAGTCACCAGGTCCAAGAATCAAACCATGGATGGGCATGCGGGAGTCCAGTATCTTAACCACCACGCCACCTGCCCATCCTAATATTTTTCATAGTATCAAAATGTGGATGATACAGATTCCTCCACGATGATTTGGATTTGTTTTTCCCAGGTTGAAGTCTGGCCTACTTTAACTATAACATGGCCCGATGATTCTCAGAACACCCGGCAGAGTGGGCTTGGACTGCAAATCCACATGAGGGCCACTGGAGGTTAAAACTCAGCAGGGAGGAGCCTGACCTTGGAGGGCCTGACCTTGGAGGACCTGACCCCCTGGCCCTGGCCCTAGGACTCCCAGCTATTTCCA
>NW_006203777.1:24782-25733 GCF_000334495.1 Tupaia belangeri chinensis
AAATGACTGTACTATGTGCAAACGTCAGTATTCCCTTTTCATCACTGAAATCAGGCAACCAGGCAGATAAAAAGACATAGGGGGTCTGGAACACACCATAAGCCTCCCTCCCTCCTTCCCTCTCCCCTGAGTGTCAGGCCAGCACCTGGGGAGGGAGGACAGAGGAAGGTCCTGCTGTCCCAGCTCTGGATCTCAGGGTCCCCAGCATGGAGGGCTGTGCTTGGGACCTGGAGAGGACAGACACCAATAGGGTGGAGTGAGGCGGCTAAAGGAGACAACACCCGGAAATTCCCGTCCTGCAGGGCTTTTCCAGAGGTTTCACTTTCCATTTCAGGGTCTCTCACTGACCTGCCTGCAGACGGTGCCCTTCTCATTTCTGTTTCTCTGGGAATCCTGATCTGGGGAAGTCAGACCAAGCTCACATTTGCAAAGGAGACAGATGCCCTCCCAAGGGGCCACACTCTCCTGAGGCCACATCAGGGCAGTGAGCTCTTCTGCTCCTGGGGCCCCTCCTCACAGACACAGGTGGAGGAGTTTGGTCGGGAGGAAAACCGTGTTTGGGGAGGGAGGAGAGAGGCCCTTGGACTTCTTCCCTTGCTTCCTCTTTCTCATCTCCCTCTCCACTCCATTCCCTTCCCTCTCCTTAACCCCCACTCTATTGCCTTCACCTCCTCCCAAATGAGGAACCTGCCAAGCACAGCCCTTGGGAGTCTGGGCACCCCTGGCTCTCCCCACCCTTTCTCGACCCCCATGATCCAGTGTGGCCTTGCAGATCAGGTACCAGAAGGCAGTTCCTTCCCCCAGTCCCTGGGACCCATCCTGCCCCTCAGAGGGAAGCCCACCAGTTTCCCTCAGTGACAGCTTCAATTGCAGGGCAGGCTGACAAGTGTTCTGGCCTGTGAGGCACAGGAGTGGGATGGTGGCAGGGGGGGGCCCAGGGCAGGGTCCCCG
>NW_006203777.1:25834-26410 GCF_000334495.1 Tupaia belangeri chinensis
TCAGCGGTGTGCAATTGTTGAGTAGATCCTGGGAACCACAGAGGAGACGCTGCTGCCCGCAGGTAAGCGAGGGCAGGGGGAGCCGCCCT
The DNA here is from genome assembly GCF_000334495.1 of Tupaia belangeri chinensis. Lineage (NCBI taxonomy): Eukaryota > Metazoa > Chordata > Mammalia > Scandentia > Tupaiidae > Tupaia > Tupaia belangeri. The sequence goes on from NW_006203777.1 coordinate 25,924, forward strand.
GGACCTGCTCTTGGGCTGGGGCTGTATCCCATGGCAGTGTCCCCAAGGACAGGAGAGAGCCTAAAACAATTGCCTGTTGGTGACGTCAGTACAGTATTCTCCACTGGCCTGCCGTGTGGTGTGTATCATGCTGGGTAAAATCTCTTTACAAACTAAATGATGTGTGATGCATAGCAATCGAATGTGTAGATAGTAATAATAATCAAATAATGATGCTGAATCAAAGAAAAAAAAACTAGCACATGAGCAAACGGAGGACCGAGGCTTCAGAGAGAGGTGCCCGACAGAGCCTGGGGCCAGGGAGGGCAGAGAGCTCTGATCAGACGGGGCAGAGAGAGCCTTCCAGGGGCGGGGATTTCCAGGCCCTGAGTGCTCACCTGGGCACACACCTCTGCAAAACTCAAACTGCACTAACTTTGGGTACATTTCTGCATGGAAATGACACCTCCATAAACTTGGAAGAAAGGGTCTGGGGGTGGGGAAACTG
>NW_006203777.1:28441-29194 GCF_000334495.1 Tupaia belangeri chinensis
TCATTTTCTGTCTCTCTGTCTCTCTGGTGAGTGCATGTGCCCTATAACAAAAATCTCTCTGGTCAGCAGGTGGCGTGGTGGGTAAGGTGCTGGACTCCCACATGGCTGACCATGGTTGGAGCTCCAGGCCTGGCGCTTCCTTTCTTACTTTGTCTCTTTGGTGAACTTATGGGCCCTACAGGCATTTTTAAAAATTATAATATTAAATTAATTAAATAAATAAATATTTTAAAATGTTCTTTAAAAATATTACTATCAAATGTGGAATGCTCGCTCTCCAATGATTTCCGTACTGCCTGGTTCAGACCCAGCTTCCCTCCCTGGCTCCGGGGGCCTGTGCTCAGTACCCGGCCAAGGTGATGACTGCCCGGCAGCGGCAATTCTTGGGGTGAATCATAACGTCTGCACTGGGGGTCTGGGGAGTGTCCACGGGGCTGGGGAGCACACTGACCTCCACGCTGTCTCCTCCAGCATCTTTTCTGTATGTAAATATGTAAATTGTTACTATTTTAAAAAAAAACGTGTAAAGAGATTTTTCTTTTTTAATTTCAGGGTGCTAGCTACCTTTTTTTTATTATTATAAAACTTTAGCGTAATGGCTATGTCGCTGGCCTCCCACGTAGTCGACCGCGGTTCACGTCCTTGACCCGGTGGCTTAAAACTCACGCCGCTGGGCGTGTGTGCGTACGTGCCCAAGATCCCGAGAGGAGAATGGAGAAGGGATTGCAGCGTGGCCATCCCCCCTGGGGGGGG
>NW_006203777.1:29294-37912 GCF_000334495.1 Tupaia belangeri chinensis
TTGTGGGGGGGGGGAGGGCGGCGGCAGGCCCCGGGTGGCGTCCATGGCGGCGGCGATCGCGTCCTTGCGCTTGGCGGTCATGAGCGGGAACCGGCCTCTGGACGACCGGGAGCGGAAGCGCTTCACCTACTTCTAGGCGCTGAGCCCCATGGCCAGGAAGATCATGCAGGACAGAGAGAAGATCCGCGAGAAGTGCGGGCCCGAGTGGGCGCACCTGCCGCCCGTGCAGCAGGACCAGATCACCGACCCGATGCCTGGTGGGGCCGCGCGCCCCGGCGCCCCGAGACCCCTTGGGGCCCAAGGACCTCGCGCGCTTCCCCGGTGTGGTGCGCTTCGCGGAAGCGGACGAGGATATAACTTGGCACGATGAGCACTCTGCCTCTTTCTCCTGGGAAACAAGGAGTCGGGTAGAGTTCAGCATCTGCGCCTTGTCGGTCCAGGAGCCCGGCAACCGCACCGCAGCCAGGGAGCCCAGGCGGCTGTCCAAAGCTCCCCAGGGCCCGCAGGCTCTCAGGGCCTCCCAGGGCAGCAAGTCCTCCAGCCCGGATGCCCTGGGCCCTGCCTGAAAGGACGAGGAAATCATCTTTCTGGAAGATCAACGCCGATCAAGTCCATGGAGAAAGGGGAGAAGGCCAAGGCGGGCAAGCCCAGCGCCCTCCACCCTTCTCGGTGTGAGCCAGAGCAGGGAGCCTGAGAGACCCCAGCCGGCCCAGGCCTCCCCCTGCAGCTCGCCCAAGGCCACCCCCTCTGAGCCCGCGAAGAAGCTGCTGTCCTTTGAGGACACACAGGGTGACGAGGACGACGCACTCTTCAAGGAGCCCAAGCCTGCACAGGTCAGCTCGAGTAATGTCTTGAAGACCGGATTTGATTTTCTGGACAATAGGTAAAATGTGTCCGAGAAAATCGGCAAACCAAGAACCCCAACGTGCTTTCCAAAGTGTCACATGAGGAGGATAAAAGGGCGTAATTTCCCGGGATTTTCCCAATTTCTCTACACTCTTAATCATTTGGAAACGAACTAGTAAATATTGCCAGATTTTTCCTTTTTTGGTAAAACCAGATATATATGCTATTTTCAGTGATTTGATAACAGAAGTTTTACATCTGGAGTTTTTAAGAACCGCTTAGAATTCAATAAAAGCTTATAAATAAAACTTCTGTTCCCAGCCCCACCCATTTTTCCCTCCGCAAAGGAAGTGTTTTCCCAGCCAGCTCAGAGAACTCTAAAACAAGATCTCCATCCCCTCCTTCGCTCCCCACCCGTTTAACAGGTGGCTTCTCCTGGGCGATGGCACGTCCTCCAGTCCTCCGTGTCCTCAGCTCGATGACATCAGCCTGCTGGCAGTCCCCAGGGCAGATCTGGCCTGTGCACTTCTACCCAGCACAGCTGTCCAGGCGTCTCCGGCTAGGGCCCCGCCTCTAAGCATGTGCCACCCTGCACCCAGAAAGCACTGGGTGGCACATGGCAGGTGGCGTCTATGCTGCCCCAACGTGTATTCAAAGTACCAGTCTTTGTTTAAAAAGAGCTGCATGTTTAAAATTTTGCAGTAACTTTTCATTTTTTTGTATCTAGATTCAGCAACAATGGGGCTATGGCTTTTCTTGATTTTGTACCAATTCCTTCTGGAAGTTCTTGTTCTGTATGTGGCTTGTGGTTGCCCTGTTGTGGGCACCTGTGGAGCCAGGGTAGATGGTGGGCACGGCTGGAGGGTGGGCTCTTCTGATGAACCTTCTTGGCAGCTGGAGACTGGCAGGATGACACCTCCATCCCAAGGACCGGGAGGCTGGGTTGTAAAGGATCCTCCCAACCCTGACTTCCACCAGAGAGGAGTGGAAGAGTGGCCACCCTGCAGCGCCTTCTGGAGGCCTGTGTGGGTATCGGTTTGAACTCCTACAGGCTCCCTGCTGCCCGTGGACCCAGGCGGCCCTGGTCTGCAGAGAGGCATGTAGCTCTGCTAGGGAAGCCGCTCCCTCCCAGGGTCCCTGACCTGTGGCCCCTGAGCTGTCCAAGCCCCGAGGCATGACCTCCACACTACCCCCACTGCAGTTTCCTCACCTGAAGCCTTAATCCCTCTGAGCCCTGCCAGGAGAGCTTGGTGTCAGTACCCAAATGTGTGTTTGAAACAATTCCCAGGATATTTTATCTGGCTACAAGACAAAGCACATGGCTGCTCTCCCAGGAGGGTTCTGCCAGCGCCGCAGCATGGCTGGCACTCACTCTGGTTGCTACCAGTGATTTGGGGTCCCAAAGCCTCATCTGCCTCCTCGGGGCCTGGAGTGACCTTCCTCCTTTAGCAACCAACTGTAATTTGGCAAAAACAGGTCCTTTCGGAGCTGCTTAGGCACGGTTGGTCCATGCAAGGGGAGACGGGCCCTAGGAATCCCAGCTGGCACTGCACCGGCCCCCTGCAGGGCTAACCGTACACAGGGAGCTTCAGAGCATGGCCTCCTGCCTCAGCTTTCTGCCTTGAAGCCTCAGGCATTTTAGAACCCAGGTAGCAGTGAGTGTGCGCATGCGTCCCCGAGTGCTGGTACAGCAGGGAGAGGGCTGCGGCTCGGGACGCTGACCAGGGTGATCTCCTGTGCTTGCGGCTGGAGTCCTGACCTCTTCCCCATGTTCCCAGAAAGCCGTGAAGTTCTCCTCGGAGCTGAGATGGGGGGGTTATCGAAAGCTGCCCCTTACTGCCCTCTGGGGCCCTGCACCCAGCAGGCCTCAGTGTATCTGCGAATAGTGACTCTGGTTGGTATGGAGTCCCAAATCACATGTAGAATCAGAAACCGGGAAGTCCCAGAGAGGCGCCTAGGGTTTAGTTACTGCTCAGCTTTTGGACAGAGCCAAGGGCTGGAGGACCCACTGGTGATCTCCCTCCTGCTGGGCTTCGGGTCTTCACCCCGGAAGAAGTAGATGCGAAGATGGTTCTTCCCCTTCGATGAGTCGTCTCAGCGTATGGACGTTAAACTCTAAGTTTGCCACCTTGTTTCCCCAGGCATCAGGATGGGGAGTTCAGATGAGCTTTGAGACCATGCACACTTTGCAGCTGAAGCCATCTGGCCTGGAGCCTGGCCCATGCCCACCCTCAGCCCCTGGGATGCAGCAATGACCCTGTGTCTAGCTTTTGGTAACGCGTTTTACAGGAACTCCCCAGGGCTTGGGAGCACACTCCGCTTTACCTCGGCCCCTCTCTGGCTGGCCGGGTGGGGAGCACCACCCACCTGGGGCAGCAGGCCTCCCCATGAGCCTCACCCCCGTGTGGATGGCGGAAGGGGGCCTCCCTTTCCTAGAGCCTCCTTTCTTTGATACACATTTTAAAAAATGATAATAAACTCTTCCTGACAATTTGTAACTTGGTCGTATTTTATATTAATAGCCTTTAATATAAAGTCATTTTTAAAATGAAAAAAATAAAAAAATAAAAATAAAACTTTATGGGGCTGGCAGGTGGCATGGCGGTTAAGGGTGTTGGACTCCCACAAGGCTGACCATGGTTTGAGTCCCGGACCTGGCGATTTCTTTCTCACTTTCCCTCTCTCTCTGTCTCTCTCACTCCCCCTTACTGGTCAAATTAAAATAAATAAATTAATTAAATTAAACAAAGTAATTCTTTAAAACAAAAACATTAATTGAACTTTATAATTTAATTTTTTTTCATTTTGATTGTTTACATTTATCACTATGCATCTTTACAGCATTCAACACGGCTTCTCCCAGCACGAACACCGTGCCCATCAGTCAAGACAGAGGTCACCGTGTACATTATCACCAGCAAATAACTTCATTTCTCTGTCAATTACATGGACTGTGCTTTCTTTACTTTCCCCTGTCCCCCTCCCTCCGTCCCTCTAACCCTCCCTCCCCTGTCACCCTGTCCTTGCTGTCTCCAGGATCTACGTTTGCCCTCCCTGCTGCTGCACCTGTCAGTCTTCAGTGTCTGCCATAGAGCGCAGACGATCGGTATATACCGAGTGGGACACACGAAGTCTGTCTCTCACGGTCTGGCTTGTTTCACTCAGCACTAAGCCTCCCACATTGGTGCACTTAGTATCAGACGTCAGGGCCTCATTGTTTTTCGTGGCTGAGTAGTATTCCATAGAGTACCCAGGCCATGCTTCATCTATTCTTGGATATTTGGGCTGACTCCATGTCCTAGCAATTGTAAAGAATGCTGCAGTAAACATGGATGTGCAAGTGGTTTCCTACTGAACATTTTACTATTCCTTAGGTAACTATCTAAGAGTGGAATTACTGTGTTGAATAGTCGTTCTATCTGTAGGTTTCTGAGGATTCTTCGGATTGTTTTCCACAGTGCTTATACTAATTTTTATTCCCACCAACAGTGTAGGAGAGTTCCCTTTTCACCACAGCTCACCAACACTTATTTTTTTTTTTTAATTTTAGCCATTCTTACTAGGATTAGATGGCATCTCCATGTGTTATTTACTTATTGTAAAGTTATTTTGTTTGACTTTATTTATCTATTTTAATTTGACCACAGAGGGGCTGAGAAAGAGAGAGAGTAAGACTCCAGATCCAGGACTTGAACCTCTGTCGGCCATGTGGGAGTTCAGTGCCGTTAACCACCATGCCATCTGCCAGCCCCTCCATGTAGTTTTTATTTGTGTTTCCCTTATGATGAGAGATGTCCAGCATGTATTCATATGCCTCTTGGCCTTCCTTGGAGGGTTATGTGTTGAACTCATGTTCTCATCTCTTTTTTTCTTTTTTTGGAGAGGTTTTTGCTATACAACATGTGCACTCACCAGAAAGACAGAGACAGAGAGACAGTGAAAAATCACCCCCCTAGGGAACCAGCAGTTAGCGTAATGGCTATGTCGCTGGACTCCCACTTAGTCGACCGCGGTTCGCGTCCCGGACCCGGTGGCTTAAAACTCACGCCGGGCGCGTGTGCGTGCGTGCCCAAGATCCCGAGAGGAGAATGGAGGAGAAGGGATTGCGGCGTATCCCCCCTGGGGGGTGATTTCTCGCTTTCTGTCTCTATGTCTCTCTCTGTCTGTCTGGCGAGCGCACGCGCCCTATAGCGAAAATCTCTCTCTCAAAAAAAAAAAAATCACCCCCCTAGGGGGAGATGGCCACACTGCAATCCCTTCTATTCCAGTCTCTTCTCGGGATATTGGGCATATAAGCACACACACCCAGTGTGAGCTTAAGCCACCAGGTCCAGCACTCGAACTGCAGCGAACTACATAGGAGTCCAGCAACATAGCCATTATGCTACCTGCTGGTCCCTGTTCTCATCTTTTAATTGAATCAATTATTGTTTTGGAGAGAAGCTGCAGAGCTTCCTGTATGTTCTGGTCATCAGCCCCTTATCTGAGGTGTAGTTACAAATATATTCTCCCACTCTGAGGGCTGGATGCTCACCCTTGGCATTGCTTCTTTGCTGGGGAGAAGCCTCTTAGCCTAACATTGTCCCATTTGTCTCTTCTGGGGACTGTTGCCTGTGCTTAGGGGGACGTCTGTGAGAAGTCTGTGCTACTCCAAGGTCTCCAAGGGTTTTCCCTGTCCTTTCCACCAGTATTTTTTTTAAAGATTTATTTATATTTATGTATTTCCATTTATTATTATGATTATAATTTTTACATTTGACCAGATAGAGACAGAGAGAGAGAAAGGGAAAGTGAGGAAGCAAGCCACAGGTACGGGACTCGAACTGCAGTCAGTCATGTGGAATCCAGTGCCTCTAACCACCATGCCACCTGCCAACCCCATCCTTAAGTAGTTTTATAGTTTGGGATTTTATGTTTAGATCCTCTATCCATTTTTGTTAGTGGTGAGGGATAAGGGTCCAGGTTCATTCTTCTGCAGGTGGATATCCAGTTCTCCCAGCACCATTTGCTAAAGAGGTTTTCTTCTTTGCACTGGATTGTCATGTGCCCTTTGTCAAGGCTCAGTTGGCTGCAGGTTTTGGGGTTTATTTGGGGCTGCTCAGTTCTGTTCCATTGCCTACCTGCCTGTTTTTCTTCCAGTACCATGCTTCTCTAATTATCACAGCTTGAGGTCAGGAAGTGAGACGCCACCTACATTTTTCCCCCTGTATAGTATCGCTTTGGTGATACAGGGCATTTTATGATTCCAGACAAATTTTATGATTGTTTTTCTATTTCTGTGAGGAATGTTTCTGGTAGTTTGATTGGAATTGCATTAAATTTGTAAGTTAATTGACATTTTGATCATTTTAATTGACATTATGATTATTTTAATTCTTCCAATCTAGGAACATGGGATTTTTTTTCCACTTTTGTGTCTACATCATTTTTAATTTCTTTTCTAAATGTCTCATAGTTTCTCTTGTATAGGTCTTTGATGTCTTTGGTAAGGTTTATTCCTAGATATCTTACTGGTTTTGTGGTTATTGTAAGTGTGATTGTTTTCTTCAATTTTTTTCTCAGTCTGTCCATTGTTGGCATATAAAATGCTGCTATTTCTACACACTAATTTTGTATCCTGTCACTTTTTGTATCATTTATTTTTTAAAATTACTCATCACTTTATTTCTGTGATAGACAGTGACGAGAAGATATATTTCTCCTCAGAAGTCAAACGTATTGCCAAAGCTGTGCACAGCCCTCTCAGTAGTGGTCCCGCAATACAGAGCTCTGGAAAGGCCGGGGTAGGTGTCGCATCGCAGCACCAGTCACTGGCTCAGCAGCTCTCCTGCCACCACAGACACCATGACGTCACCTTAACTTACAAAACATTTCTATGAAGCAACACCCAAAGTGGGGAGTATTTTATGACATTTCCCTGAACTATGAGTAGGAATGGAAGTATTCACTTAACAGACTATTGGATATCCAGGCATTGGTAAAAGTCTCTGGGACTTTGCTTTTAATACAGATTTTTGCTATAGGGCATATGTACTCACAGAGACAGAGAGATAGAAAGTGAGAAATCCCACCCCCCCCGGGGGATGATCACACAGCAACTCCTTCACTTCTATTCTCTTCTCAGGATTTGGGGCACGACCACATACGTGCCTGGCATGAGTTTTAAGCCACCGGATCCTGGACTCAAACCATCGTCGACTACGTGGGAGTCCAGTAGCATATCCGTTTTGCCATCTGCTGGTCCAAGTCTCTGGGACATTTAAAGGCAGTAGGTTTAACTTCCTCAACCATGACTCACAGTACAACAGTAATTTAAAAATAAATTTGTATATCAGAATATATTATATAAACATATATATCTACAAATACATGTGCATATGTAATTAAGCTTTATTAAATAATACTCTTATTTCAGTTCTTTATTAATTCTCTCCTTTTCCTTTGCTTTCATTTAGAATTATACATTTAATTTTCTGTGTTCATTCATTTATTTTAATTTGACTAGAGAGAGACACAGAGAGAGAAAGAGGGAAAGTGAGAAAACAAGCCACCGGGTCCAGGACTTGAACCCGTGGTCGGCCATGTGGGAGTATCCAGCACCTTAACCACCAAGGTACCTGCTGGCTCACCTTTTTATTATTCTTAGACAGATTTTTGTTACAGGGCACGTGCACTCACCAGAGAGACACAGACAGACAGACAGACAGACAGAAGGTGAGAAATCACCCTCCAGTGGGGATGGCCATGCCATAATCCCTTCTCCTCCATTCTCCTCTTGGGACTTTGGGCACACATGCACATGCTCATGGTATGAGATTTTTGCTTTCATTTTTTTTTTTCACCTGGTGTGAGTTTTAAGCCAGTGGTCCGGGTACGAACTGCAGTCTACTACGTGGGAGTCCAGTGACATAACCATTACTCCATCTGCTGGTCCCTCCTTTTCACTTTCATAAACATTTGTCATGGCCACTAAACTGATTCCATGTGAAGAGCCACAATCTGTAGTCTGAGAAACCCTGATCCGGGCCGGTTTAATGCTGGGAATGTGGCAGATCCCAACCCAGGCAGGAGCCCTGGGATTCCTTGGCTGTGTCCCCAAAGCACCTGGACCCCGGGGGGTGTGGGAAGGACAGAGTCAGCACGTACACTCAGACCTGCCTACGTAGCTACAGCTACTGGGCAGCACCCTGGGATTTCACTCAAGAACGAGTCTAGAGGCAGGGGGCAAAGGAAGGTTTGGGTTAAAAAAATTAAGTTTCCAAACTGACTGAGTGAGCGACATTTCAGTACCCTCAGATTAGGAGTCTGAATAATCACTCCAAACTGTAGAATAGCCCACACAGCTACATCACTGTCAAACCATAGCTTAAGGTCACAAACCGTTTAATAATGATCATTCAGAACTGGGCAATGTGAGGCTTTCTCAGCGCACTGCTTGATTAGGAGTGCTGAAGCCTTCTGGGCTTTCTCTCCCATCCCCTCCCTGTTCTGTAGAAGCAATTCCTTAGGCTTCTCCCTTACAAACAGCACCTTCTGCTCTTAGTCCTTAATGGAGCCATCTTACATTTGGTAACAATGACAGCACCTTCTGCTCGGAGTTCACAATGGAGCCATCTTACATTTGGTAACAATATTACCACCTAAGCAGGCTAAGCCCTGAGAATGACTAGACTCCTTAGCGGCCAGCTTGGACAATTGGTGCAGCTACACCAGATCCTCCTCAGCTCTCAGGATTCGTGAGCACGTGTGTCTTCCACTGGAATTCCCTCAGC
>NW_006203777.1:40567-42161 GCF_000334495.1 Tupaia belangeri chinensis
CAGGGGGGATGGCCACACTGCAATCCCTTCTCCTCTCTCCTCTCGGGATCTTGGGGATGCATTCACACATGCCTGGCGAGAGTTTAAGCCACCGGGTCTGGGCCTCGAATTGCGGTCGGCTACATGGGAGTTCAGCAACATAACCATTATGCTAACTGCTGGTCCCGCATTTTTATTTATTTCTATTCAAAACTTTATTATTTCTTTTCTCCTGGAATATTTTGGATTTTTTTGTTTCTCCAGTCCCATGAGTTATGTCATTTGGTTGTTTACCATCTTTCTGCATTTCTTTTTCATGGGCACTAATTGTTACGAACTTCCCTCTGATAACTGCTTTTGCTGTGTCCCATAGGTTAGAAGCACTTATTTGTTCGTTATCATTGTTTTCTATGAAACTTTTTTTTTTCTAGAGGTTTTTGTTATAGGGCGCGTGCGCTCGCCAGACAGAGAGAGAGACACACAGAGATAGAAAGCGAGAAATCACCTTCCAGGGGGGATGGCCACTCCGCAATCCCTTCTCCATTCTCCTCTTGGGATCTTGGGCACGCAAGCACACGCATCCGGCGTGAGTTCTAAGCCACCGGGTCTGGGACGCGAACTGCAGTCGACTATGTGGGAGTCCAGCGACATAGAGCCATTACGCTAACTGCTGGTCCCTTCTACGAAACTTTTCATTTCAGTCTTAATGTCTTCTATAGTTGTAAAGTCATTTAGGAGTAGATTGTTTAGTTTCCATGTGTTTGTGAATTTACAAGGGCTCTTTGTGTGGTTGATTTCTAGTTTGATTCTACTGTGGTCAAAAAAGATGCTGGATATAGTTTGTATGCATTTGAATTTGTAAAGGCTTGTTTTGTGCCCAATCATGTGGTTGATCTTCAAAAAATGTTCCATGTAGGGGTGCAAAGGATGTTGTGGTTGTTGGATAAAATACTTCCTAGATGTCTGTCAACCCCATTGGGCTTGTTGGGTAAAATACTTTGTAGATGTCTGTCAAGTCCATTTGATTGACAATATAATTTAGATCCTGTATTTATTTGTTCATTTTTTGTCTAGATGATCTGTCCAGAGCAGTCAGAGGGGTGTTGAGATCCTCGACACTTATTGCGCTGCAGTCTGTCTCTCGCTTGAGATCCCACAGTCTGTCTTTGATGTACTTAGGTGCTCCAGTGTTGGATGCATAGAAATTACAAATGTTATATCTTCTTGATGAATAAGTCCTTATGGAGGTATATAATGTCCTTTTTTTCTCCATACACCTTTGATCTTAAAGTCTATTTTGTCTGATATCAGTATCATTAATCCAGCCTCTTTGTTTAATTGTTTGTTTCCATTTGCATTGAACATCTTTTTGTTTGTTATTTTTTAATATATATTTTTTTAATTTCAAGAAAAGCAGTTTTAACTTTAATAAATCATAGACATGCTAAGGTATTGTGCTTAAAACTGAAAACCATAAAACAGGTTAGGAGTCTGTTTAAATAGTAAGTACATGAACCTATCAACAGCTCAAGACAGAACAAAGCGTTAAAGCTGGACAACAAAGCCTGAAGAAAATCAGCAAAGTTTTAGTCAAAAGTAAAAAAATATACTATTT
>NW_006203778.1:0-31037 GCF_000334495.1 Tupaia belangeri chinensis
ACCTGGGTGTATTCTCATGACCTCTGGAGGGTTCCTGGAGGGACAAGGTGAAAGCTCGCAATGTTTTTGGAAGCCTAGACTCAGACTGCACATTATTCTATTAGACAAAGCAAAGCAAGTCAAAATACCCATGTCAAAAGGGTGGGAAGTAGATTATTTCTTGGTAGAAAAGCTGCAAAGCCAAAGCGCTAAGTACACAAATCCAAGAAAGAGTAAAGAAGTGGAGCAAATTTTGTAATTGTTCCTATAAACAGGTATTATTGTTCTTATCATTTTTTCAAATGAGAGGACCAGAGAGGTGGTAGAGTGAGTAAGGCACTAAACTCCCACAGGGATGACTATAGTTTGAGTCTTGGACCCTGTGGCTTGGAAATCATGTTGGATGCAAGTGTGTGCATGCCCCGGATCTTGAGAGGATTATGGAGGAGAAAGGGTTGAGGCATGGCCGTGCCCTCTTCAGTGTGATTTCTCATTTCCCTATCTTTGCCTCTCTTGTCTCTCTCCAGTTAGCACACAATGCCCTAAGAACAACAACAACAACAAAAAAAAAAAAAAAAAAAAGAAGAAGAAGAAAGAAACTGAGAAGCTAAACAACTTGCTCAAGGTCATGAACTAATGAAATGAATATTTGAATCCATGCAATCTGTTTTTCAATATTTTCTCTTAACTCCTATACCTCACTCTCTCTCAAGTGGGATATTGAATCACTTGAAAAAAATGATAGTTGACAAAAGGCAAAAATATAACAAAGGGGCTTTGGAGTAACTCTACAGAGAAAAAGAATGAAAAAATCACACAGAAGGAGGTACATGCAAGAAGATACACTAAGAATCCTATTCCTTTTGTGAAATCAGGAAAGGTCTGCATGTGGCCTGTGTGTCTTTGAAAGAGAAAAGACAGAGCCAACAAGTAGCATGATGGTTAAAGGCACTGGACTCCCACATGGCCTACCATGGTTCTAGTCCCAGACCTGATGGCTTGCTTTTTTTCTCTCTCTTTCCCCCTTCCTCTCTGTCTCACTCTGGTCAAATTTAATAAATAAATAAATAAATAAATAAAGTTAAATAAAAATAATCCTTAAAAAAAAAAAAGAGAGCGAGAAGAGGCATACTCTTACAGGTAGCCAATTTATTGGAGGCTAGAGGAGGTCCCAGTATTAAAAATTGCAACAACAAAATCATTCATAGGGATAAAATCTTGGTATAAATAGTGGATAAGAGGATTTTTAAAACTTATTATCTCAGTTGTCATACTAAGTTCAAATTTTGTAGTTTGATCAACTTGGTTTATAATATTTTTTTTAAATAAAATGTATACATGAGAATATAATCTCCATCTCTTGAGTTAGTATAAGAGATATCTCCAAATATGTTACTCAATATTCTTATTCTTTGTTTTAAAATTTTTAACTTTATTTATTTATTTATTTTAATTTGACCAGAGAGTGCCAGACAAGAGAGAGAGAGAGAAAGAGAGAGAGAGAGAGAGAGTGAGAAAGCAAGCCGCCAGGTTCAGGACTTGAACTACAGTCGACCATAAAGGAATTCAGTGTCCTTAACCACCGTGCCAACTGCCAGCCCCAATATTCTTATTCTTAATTATTAATTAGTAATTTTATTCAGTCTCTACTCTTTCACCTACATCTTTTTATAGCTGCCAAAGTTATCTAAAAATGCATATTTGATTATATAACTTTTCTTCTTAAAGTTTTCAATAAATATCTTCTATCATCAGAGTGAAGTGTCACCTCTTTTATTATAATTATTACTTATAATTTTTAAAAATAATTTTCTAAGTTTATTTATTTACTTATTTTAATTTGACAAGAGAGGGACACAGAAGTGGAGAATGAGGGAGAGAGAATATGAGAAAGCAAGTCTCTAGGTCTGGGACTCAAACCATAGTTAGCCATGTGGGAGGCCAGTGCCCTTAACCACGACACCACCTGCTGGCCTTTATTATTATTTTTTAAATTCATGATATAGCATCTGTTCATGTACAAGAGAGAGGGGGAAACACCTTTCATGGGGCTCAGTCAGGAGGAAATTTTCCTCTAGCCTGCAGAATTTGGGGCACATGCACACCCCAACATGTTTTCAGGCTGACTGGACTGGATTCTCCAAGCATAGTCAGCTTGTGATTTCCAGCTTCAAAGTCCAGTATACTATTGTCTAAGTCACAGAGGCTGGATCAAGTCTCAACTCTCTTTACCTACACAACCTATTTCATACCAAAGTATTGACAACTAAATACTTTGCAAAATTCTAAGTGTGTCATGTACTTTTAAGTCTCTACATGTTTGCTCTTCGCTTTGTTTTTATTTATTTATATTTTTGCTATAAAGTGCATGCACTCACCAGAGAGAAACAGAGAGAGAAAGTGAAAAATCATGCCCTGCCCTACACCCACCTCCCAAGGAGGATGTACCCACCTCCCGAGTAGGATGTCCATGCCACAATCCTTTCTTTTTCATTCTCCTCTCAAAATTTTGGGCATGCACACACATGTGCCAGGTGCATATTTCAAGCTGTTGGATCTAGGACTTGAACCACACAGTTGGCTACGTGGAATCCAGCCAAATTAATGACGATGCCACTGGCTGGCCCACTCACCCACTCTTTTAATAAGTATCTTAATCAACACAGGCTTTCTCTTTCCTTTTTCCCTCTTTCCTCTCCCTCCCCTCTCTTCTCTTCCTCCCTCTTCCTTTCTTTCCTATTTCTCTTGTTCTTTCTCCTTAATGTTTACCAATTAGAAAGATAAGCAGAGAGAACAATACAGGACTTGGAAAGGATATAACTAGTATCAGTCAAGGCAATTGTGAGCAAAAGTGACAAGCATTACTTCTAGGCTATGGCAAAGAAGAAATCATTTATGATTCTTAGATATTTTCACATATGTCATTGGCTAAAAAGGGCATGAGTTCCAGATGGAACAGCTACAAATTGGTATGTCCTCCCTCAATCTGGATCTCTAAGTGACTATGTAAAACAGATCCACCTTCCAACTTGTGATAAATATATAACATTAGTGAGAAATCAATTTGCTTATTCTAAGATGCTGAGATTTGGGGATTAATGCAGTGCCATGTTATAAAAAATGACATTGCACCATTATTTTTAAAATATTTGCCAGAGGGCAATGAATTTGCCAGAGAGAAACACACACACACACACACACACACACACACATGAGAGAGAGAGAGAGAGAGAGAGAAAGAGAGAGAGAGAGGAAAATGAGAAAGCACCCTTCAAGGGCAGTAGCCATGTTGCAATTCCTTTTCCTCCATTCTCTTCTGGGGATTTTGGGCATGCACTCACATGTACCTGGCATGCTTTTGAAGCCATCTGGTCTGGACTCAACTCTGCAGTGACCTAGTGAGATCCACCTGCCTTAACCACCATGCCAGCAGCTGCCCCTGTATGTCTTTTAAAATTACTTTTTCTCCCCATTTTTATTAGAGGAATATCTCTTATGATTTAATGAAATTTTTTCTCCGGTTTTATTGTTTTCCATTTTTAAACATGAACTTCTATACTCTATTGCATTTTTATGTTGGTACATGCTACATAATACTATTAGCTTTGTTAATGAATATAAATTTATCCTAAAATTACTTGGCTCTTACTCCTAAATTAAAACAGTAATTTTGGTGGTGTGCTTTTGAGTTATTCCTTAAACTACCTTCTCATTATATCATATTATATGTCCATTCAGGACAACATACCACTTGGCACTCCCAAAAGGTCTATCTACTCTTGGGATCCAGAACACACTAAATTTGGACAGGCAGGAGGCAGGGCCATCCCAGTCCCCAAAGAAAATGCCAGCCTCAGTGAGGCAAGTGGCCTGAAGCTACAATGGGAAGCAGATCTTTGCCTTAGTAGTTCTTTAGTGAGCACTCAATTTTTTCACTTAGTCTTTTATGCAGTGGTAAATTAGATGGGTTGGGCCCATAACCTAGTAGTTAAGAAAGCTGCATCTTACATGGCTGGTTGCAGCTTGAAAATATGGGCACTGGCAGCTTGAAAAACAAACTGGGTGCATGTGGATGTGTGCTCAAAATTCCTATTGAATGCAGAAAAGGAGGAGACAGGATTGCAGTATGACGACATCTAACTGGGGTAGGGGGTTCTTTCTCCTTCCCTCTATCTCTCTATTCTCTGTCTCTGGTGAGTGCACATGCCTTCTAGCAATTAAAAAAAGAGAGACAAACATACATAGTCAGAGACAGAAAGACTGAGACAAGGTAGAGACAGACAGAGCAGAGAGAGAGAGAGAGAGAGAGAGAGAATCAGAGGGTAAAGGAGAGGAGAGATCTAGACACAGATAGATTGAGACAGAGTGATAGAGAATCTAAAGACAAGTCTTCCCACTATCACAAGTCTTCCAACATCACTATCAGAATTATGTTTCCAAACTTCCCAAGACTTACAGGTTAGTTCTTTAAATAATCTGGTCCAGTTATACCCTTTTTGTTTGTTTGTTGGTTTATTTATTTATTTACTTTTTGAGAGGCTTTCACTATAGGGCGCGTGCACTGGCCAGACAGACAGAGAGAGACATAGAGAGAGAAAGCGAGAAATCACACCCCAGGGGGGATGGGCACGGCGCAATCCCTTCTCCTCATTCTCTTCTTGGGATCTTGGGCACACATGCACACGCGCCCGGCGTGAGTTCTAAGCCACCGGGTCCGGGACGTGAACTGCGGTTGACTACGTGGGAGTCCAGCGACATAGCCATTATGCTAACTGCTGGTTCCCTGGTCCAGTTATATATTTGAAGAGTATTTATTGATCATCTACTATATGCCAGGTCTACACAGTGAGCATGAATCAGTGAACAAAGTAGCAAATATCTCTGTCCTTCTGAAACTTCTATGTTGGTATGAAGGATAGACAATAAAGAATAATAAGACCCAGCCCTGGTGGTACAGGAGGTAGGTTGTTGCTGTGTGATACTGGAGCCATATGGAAAGGTCTGGAGTTCGAATCTCAGGTTGACCTGAACAGAGTGGGTGTGCCCATGTTCCTGGCTGGGTGGAAAACTGGAGGGAAGATTGCAGTTTAGCAAAATGCTGTTGGGTTATCTGTCTCTCTCTTTCTTCAAATAAATTTTAATTAAAAATATCTATAATTAAGTTGCATAGTATATAGGAAGATTATAAGTCCTATGAAGAAAAACAAAGTGAAGTAAGGGGTTGGAGGAGTACCTGGAGGTAAGGGTTACCACAAGAGTGGTTTTCATTGCTACTGTGACAGATGAGCAAAGAGTGAGTCCTATAAATATTTGAATAAGAACCGTGAGAACACTTTTGTGTTACTGAAAGATTACATTCTGGGATTCACTGAAGGGAGAGTCATTAGGATTTGTTATCAGATTGAATGCAGAATGTAAAACATCAGGTGCGAAGTCTCTGAGGTTTCCTTCATTTCTTCCAGAAACACCAAGAAGTCCATTGTAGCAGAAACAGAAGGATCAAGAAGAATAACAGAAGAGGATGAAACAGCAGATGGCATAATGGTTATGTCACTGGACACTCACGTAGTCAGCTGTGGTTCGAGTCCTGGACCCAGCAGCTTAAAACTCACACTCCGGGCACATATGTGTGCGTGCTTAAAATCCCGAGAGGAGGCTGGAGGAGAAGGGACTGTAGCATGGCCATCCATGCTACAGGGGTAGCATGAGGGGTGATTTCTTGCTTTCTGTCTCTCTGCCTCTCTGGCAAGTATATAGGTCCTACAGTAAAATAAAATCTTTCCTTTAAAAAAAAAAAAAATAGAGGAGGTCAGAGTGGTAATGGTGAGACCAGATGTGGGAATATGATCCTGTTCTCCAGTGGGAAGGTACTACTGCAGAGTTTTAAGTAGAAGAGTGACTTGATATGACTTACATTTTTAAATGATCACTCTGGCTGCCTTGTTGAGAACAGACTGAGTGTGTTAAGGGTGAAAGCAGGAAAACCAGTTTGGAGGATGTTGTAATAATCTGAGTGAGAAAAGTTACTACTTAGTCCAGGGTGGTAACAAAGAAGGTGTTAGGGAGAGGTTGGATCCTCTATACAATCGGAAGGTAGAGTCATCCGAATTTGCTAACAGATTGGATGTAGGGTGTGAAGAAAAGAAAGGAGTTAAGATTGAAGCTAAGGTTTTATATCTGAGTACCTGCATGGAGTATAGTTTCATTAAATGTGATAATAAAGAGGTGCAGCATTTTGGAGAGAGAAAAGGCCGTTTTGAATGTTATTCTGAAGTGTAGACATCATGTTAGAACCCAAGATATATGGATATGGCATTCAGGGGAGAAATGTATGCTTCAGATATAACTTTGAGGCTTCTGTGATTGGGTGATATTGAAAGCACTAAGTCAGGATAAAATTACCAACATAGAGAAGACAGAGGAAAAGTTAAAGGTTTGAGCTGCGAGACACTCGAGCATGCAAAGATCTGGGAGAAGAGGAAGGGCTGGCAAAGGGAATTGAGTAGGAGAAAGTGAGAAGTGGGCAGAAAGAAAAGCAAGAGCCTGCCATGAAAGTCAAGTAAAGAATCATGATAAAGGTTTCTAACTGGGGGCCAGCAGATGGTATAGTGATTACATTGCTAGACTCCCACATAGTCAACCATGGTTCAAGTCCCAGACCAGGTGGCTTGAAAATTATGAAAGGTATGTGTGTGTTTGTGTGTGTGTGTGTGTGTGTGTGCATGTGTGTAGGTGTGCTCAAGATCCTGGAAGGAGAACAGAGAAGGGATTGCAGCATGGCCAAGCTAACTGAGTGAATAAAGTGAAAGCTGAGACTCCCCAGGGACTTAGTAATGTGGAAGCCATTGGAGACTTTGAGTTGAACATGGTTTGGTGGAGCAGTAAATGCAGGAGAAAGATGACTAGAGATAGGCTAATGAAAGTTAAATCTGTGTGTGTATGTGTGTGTGTTTTAAATTTAAAATGATAGAAATAATAATATACTTATATGCTAAGGAAGATGCTCTAGCACAGAGGGAGCAATTAAGGACGCCCGGGATATGTATGTCCCAATTCAGTATATGTGGAATATTTGCACTCTATAGCATAAACAGAAAGACTGGAGGTATAAAAACATGGAAAGCAACTGTGGATACTAGAGATAGTGTGTGTGGGGGTAAAGGAGAGGAGAGATCTAGACACAGATAGATTGAGACAGAGTGATAGAGAATCTAAAGACAAGTCTTCCCACTATCACAAGTCTTCCAACATCACTATCAGAATTATGTTTCCAAACTTCCCAAGACTTACAGGTTAGTTCTTTAAATAATCTGGTCCAGTTATACCCTTTTTGTTTGTTTGTTTGTTTATTTATTTATTTATTTATTTATTTTTTGAGAGGCTTTCACTATAGGGCGTGTGCACTTGCCAGACAGACAGAGAGAGACATAGAGACAGAAAGCGAGAAATCACACCCCAGGGGGGATGGTCACGCCGCAATCCCTTCTCCTCATTCTCTTCTTGGGATCTTGGGCACACATGCACACGCGCCCGGCGTGAGTTCTAAGCCACCGGGTCCGGGACGTGAACTGCGGTTGACTACGTGGGAGTCCAGCGACATAGCCATTATGCTAACTGCTGGTTCCCTGGTCCAGTTATATATTTGAAGAGTATTTATTGATCATCTACTATATGCCAGGTCTACACAGTGAGCATGAATCAGTGAACAAAGTAGCAAATATCTCTGTCCTTCTGAAACTTCTATGTTGGTATGAAGGATAGACAATAAAGAATAATAAGACCCAGCCCTGGTGGTACAGGAGGTAGGTTGTTGCTGTGTGATACTGGAGCCATATGGAAAGGTCTGGAGTTCGAATCTCAGGTTGACCTGAACAGAGTGGGTGTGCCCATGTTCCTGGCTGGGTGGAAAACTGGAGGGAAGATTGCAGTTTAGCAAAATGCTGTTGGGTTATCTGTCTCTCTCTTTCTTCAAATAAATTTTAATTAAAAATATCTATAATTAAGTTGCATAGTATATAGGAAGATTATAAGTCCTATGAAGAAAAACAAAGTGAAGTAAGGGGTTGGAGGAGTACCTGGAGGTAAGGGTTACCACAAGAGTGGTTTTCATTGCTACTGTGACAGATGAGCAAAGAGTGAGTCCTATAAATATTTGAATAAGAACCGTGAGAACACTTTTGTGTTACTGAAAGATTACATTCTGGGATTCACTGAAGGGAGAGTCATTAGGATTTGTTATCAGATTGAATGCAGAATGTAAAACATCAGGTGCGAAGTCTCTGAGGTTTCCTTCATTTCTTCCAGAAACACCAAGAAGTCCATTGTAGCAGAAACAGAAGGATCAAGAAGAATAACAGAAGAGGATGAAACAGCAGATGGCATAATGGTTATGTCACTGGACACTCACGTAGTCAGCTGTGGTTCGAGTCCTGGACCCAGCAGCTTAAAACTCACACTCCGGGCACATATGTGTGCGTGCTTAAAATCCCGAGAGGAGGCTGGAGGAGAAGGGACTGTAGCATGGCCATCCATGCTACAGGGGTAGCATGAGGGGTGATTTCTTGCTTTCTGTCTCTCTGCCTCTCTGGCAAGTATATAGGTCCTACAGTAAAATAAAATCTTTCCTTTAAAAAAAAAAAAAATAGAGGAGGTCAGAGTGGTAATGGTGAGACCAGATGTGGGAATATGATCCTGTTCTCCAGTGGGAAGGTACTACTGCAGAGTTTTAAGTAGAAGAGTGACTTGATATGACTTACATTTTTAAATGATCACTCTGGCTGCCTTGTTGAGAACAGACTGAGTGTGTTAAGGGTGAAAGCAGGAAAACCAGTTTGGAGGATGTTGTAATAATCTGAGTGAGAAAAGTTACTACTTAGTCCAGGGTGGTAACAAAGAAGGTGTTAGGGAGAGGTTGGATCCTCTATACAATCGGAAGGTAGAGTCATCCGAATTTGCTAACAGATTGGATGTAGGGTGTGAAGAAAAGAAAGGAGTTAAGATTGAAGCTAAGGTTTTATATCTGAGTACCTGCATGGAGTATAGTTTCATTAAATGTGATAATAAAGAGGTGCAGCATTTTGGAGAGAGAAAAGGCCGTTTTGAATGTTATTCTGAAGTGTAGACATCATGTTAGAACCCAAGATATATGGATATGGCATTCAGGGGAGAAATGTATGCTTCAGATATAACTTTGAGGCTTCTGTGATTGGGTGATATTGAAAGCACTAAGTCAGGATAAAATTACCAACATAGAGAAGACAGAGGAAAAGTTAAAGGTTTGAGCTGCGAGACACTCGAGCATGCAAAGATCTGGGAGAAGAGGAAGGGCTGGCAAAGGGAATAAAGGTATGTGTGTGTTTGTGTGTGTGTGTGTGTGTGTGCATGTGTGTAGGTGTGCTCAAGATCCTGGAAGGAGAACAGAGAAGGGATTGCAGCATGGCCAAGCTAACTGAGTGAATAAAGTGAAAGCTGAGACTCCCCAGGGACTTAGTAATGTGGAAGCCATTGGAGACTTTGAGTTGAACATGGTTTGGTGGAGCAGTAAATGCAGGAGAAAGATGACTAGGGATAGGCTGATGAAAGTTAAATCTGTGTGTGTATGTGTGTGTGTTTTAAATTTAAAATGATAGAAATAATAATATACTTATATGCTAAGGAAGATGCTCTAGCACAGAGGGAGCAATTAAGGACGCATGGGATATGTATGTCCCAATTCAGTATATGTGGAATATTTGCACTCTATAGCATAAACAGAAAGACTGGAGGTATAAAAACATGGAAAGCAACTGTGGATACTAGAGATAGTGTGTGTGGGGGAGTGGGCAGTGGGAGACATAAGGGAGGGAATGAGGGGGAAAAGCAAAACATTTAATGGACACAAAAATGGAAAATTATCTGTTGATAGTAATGTATATGGTAATTTCTTTGACTAGACTAATACACAATTTATTCATGCTGGGAAAATTCATCTTGTATGCTGTAAAGATGCACAGTGATTAAATGTAAAAACAATTAAATACAACTAAAAAATAATACAGCAGAACATTGGGAGGAATAAAGATATGACAGTCATGTCTTATCAAGTGATACTAACAAGGATGTATTCATTTGGTGACAATTCACTGCACTTTACACTGATGGTTTGTATCTTTTTCTACTTGTTTGTTGAATATTAATAAGTAATTTAAAATATTGACTAAAAAGAAAAATACATAGGGGAAAGAAGAGAGGTTTGAGGAGCTGTTTCCATGACTAGGCTAGGTTGAAGGCAACCTGGCGAATAACTAGAGTTGCCCTTAGATAAAAATGCAGTTAATCTATGATAAAAAGAAAGCAGAGTGTGCAAAAGTAATTATTATGGACAAATATGATGGTGAAATCTTGGGAGGGTAACTTCTGATTGCTTCGGTTCTTCTCAACAGAATTGGAAGCACAGCCACCAGCTGAGAGTGACGACTGGAGATGTGTTGGAGGCATGGGGAAGGAAACAGAGACTTTATGAAAAAGAGCATTAGGACGGTAGATTTGATTATCATGTTCTGGTAATGAGGAGGTATGGGTGCATGGGAGGTGTACTTCTGGTCATTGTAGCTGAGGCCAGTTCAGAACTCCAAGACTAGTTAAAAATGACTGGAGTCCTACCCTAGGCTCTCGCCTCTTCTGCGTCTGCCTCCTGAGAAGTGCAGGCACAGTTGCTACACCTTTCTCAGTGTAAACTGCATTTCTTGTGCTTTTGCGGTTTACCTACCATCCTCATGGTTTCATTGTTTGCAATTTTTAACAGTCTTGTTATTATGTTACTAATTAATGTCCACCATGAGGATTACATATAGCTAAATTTGGACTCGATTTAAAATAAAGACCTTTTTGTTTCTGAAAATACTTTGTGGACTGGAATTATGGAATCATTCCTATAAATTAGCATACTCATTCACTAATAAAGCAATATCAAGCACCTGGCTGGAAATTTTGTTTGTTTGTCTGTTTATTTATTTATTTCCTCCATGAGTGAGAGAGTTAGAGAGAGAGACAGCAACCTCAACAGTGGTCTGATATCCTTCCAGCTTTGGCCATTCCTGGTTCACATTTATATGAAAGTCTAGTGTTCTCAGAGAGGTCTCTACATGTGAACTCAGAACCTTTCTAAGTTGGTCAACTTTCCCAAACATTGTATTTTCCTCCCTCAGGCCCCCAAATATTTTATTCTAGATAGTTTTATGAATAGACAAAAAGAATATGTACTTTAATGAGTGAGTGGGGAATGTCTTTTTAAAAAATCTATTTCTGTTCTTACACGGATAGAAAGGAGATCAGGGGCCATAGGGGTCACTAGAAAAGGGAATATTTTCTCATTTTTAGGCTTACTGACATAGCAGAAAATAACACCTTATAGTTGGCCAATTAGTATCAGACGAAATGCTACTTGAGAGAATTTTAATGCCGAGCTAAAATAACTCCTTAAGTCTCCATTGATAGATTTTTTTACTCCAAGCTCAAAGCATTAATGCTAATTGAAAGAATGTTTTATTAATACTCTAAAATTTGATTCAGAGTAAACAAAGATCAGTAATAGCTGAGGACTACTATTTGTGGTATAATGGAGGATGGAATGGATAAGAGATATTGGAGAAAAGGAATGGAATTGTGGAAAAAGGACTTGAACTATATGGTCAGCCATGTGGAATCTAGTTATATTAACATCAGGCCAAGGGCTGGCCCAGTGCTTTCTTTTATTGTTGATTTATTCTGAGACATTTTTATTCACTTACATTTTACCAGGAAAAAGTGTCTTTCAAACAAATTTTCAAACTTATAAGTACAAGCTTGAACACTATATAAACTTAATAATACCTATGCAAACTTTAAAAGAAGGGGAACTACCTGTAGACAATAATTCATATAATTTGACAGATTCATAATTCTCTTGACACTGTAACTTCTTCTTAAAATTTTTTTCTCATTCCGGATATATTTTTTTCTGCAAAGAATATGGTTAATCTGTGTTTTGCAAGCTATGTTTTTTGCCATTTTTTGAACAAAATTCTTTACTCGTACTCATTTTTCAATAAACTGTGGAAGATGGATTTTGCTCTTAAAATCACATGAATAAATTATTCTTAGTTTCCCTTTCTGTTGACCTGGCTGCCATTTTAATTCATCCTTCAAATTAAATTATGCTGTACCTGAGGCAGATGGGAAAAGAACTATGGTCATGAAGATCTTTGTTTTTGCATTTTCCCCCATCACATACATAGAGAAAAATGCACCAAATTTATTTCATTTCTAGAATGTTGCATGATGCTAAACCTTGAATCTGTGACTTCTTCACATCTGGTAGAGAAAAGTACAAAGACTGAATTAATCACCTACTTTAGGTACAGAGGTGAGAAGTCAGGTTGGGAAAATTCCAGGTCTTCAGGGCTTTTACTTTGGTGAGGCTACATTTTTTTTTTCTCCCATTTCTTGCACAATCTTCTTTGTATCTGTAAATTGTTCACCTTTGTTTCTAGAGTCTCTAGATTATGGGATTCCTTTCCCCCTGCTATGAAGGAGAAAATGCATAACTTTTGATAAGAGTGGTGCTGGGGCAGCAGGTGATGTGATGTTTGTGGTGCTGGACTCCCACATGGCAGACTGTGGTTTGAGTCCCAGACCTGGTGGTTTGCTTTCTTTATTTCTCTCTCTCTCTTTCTCTGGTGAGTGCACATGCCCTATATCAAACTTTAAAATAATAAATGAAATTAAATAAATAATTTTAAAAATAATAAAAAAAAGAAGAGCGGCACAGTGGAACATACACTACCGTATATTAAGCAGCATCTGTTTATTGTTTTGTTTAGCTTGGGGCAGGGCAGTCTATGGCAGAAGCCCATTTCTCCCACGGTCCACTGTGCCTTCAGCCCTGTTGACAGATTACTCAGAATTAGCGAGAACTGGCAGGATTTCTTTACTTCTCTGAAAACTGCATATTCTCAGGAAAGGAAATTGCACATCAACCTTTGGTAGCTTTCTTCACATTGATTAAAATTTACTGTATTTGGTGGTAATTCTTGCCAAAAATTTGTGATACAGCACTGGCGGTATTTACAAGTTTCAGAATGGATAAACATATTATTTTTCATTTTTATTCCTTTTTTATTTTATAGTTCAATTTCAAGGAGAAGGCCTTTAGAAACAGTTCTCATAAAACATCACCCATTTTTTTCTTCCCTAAAACAATTGAGTCAAACATTTTTTAGGGCATTTGATTATTTGAGTAATGAAATGGTTAATATCTCAGGTAGCAGTCCTCAAAGTGTGCCCCTCAGAAGTCAGTTCAGAGTTATGACAATGAGATTTAGGGAGGCAAAGGTTTCTATGGTCAAATAGGTGTTAACAGCACAAGTGGAACAAAATCAAACATGATTTCTTACTGAAGGACTTCTCAGTAACATTAATGTGGAAAATAGTGTTGTAACTCTATAAAACAGACATAATGTTCACTATTACCCATGACTTATTTGAACTCAAATTTTGAACAAAATATCACAATGGAAAAATAAATGAATAGAAAAAGAACTGGAAAATATTGGAAAAATAACATCATTTCCTAATTGTAGGCGAAGCCGTTAAGAAGAAAGCTAAAGGCTTCTGAATGTTGGTACTGCAAATTTAATAATAAAAATCTTCCCTTTCTCTCTACCACTCTCTCTCCTTCTTTCTCTTAAGCCATGTAGCAAATGCTCAATCTACTATGAAGCAAATTCATACATTCAGCAAATGCTGGCCCGCTAAGTGCAATCCAGGACAGCTTGTTTGACTCATGGTCTCAAATACGTATCAAAGGAATTTCAGGCCTTCTTTGAAAAACCATATTGTATGCCGTAAAGATCCATGACAATTAAATGTAAATTAAAGAACAAATTAAAAAACAAAGGAAATTTTAAAATGAGGGAAATAATATGTTCATCTCCTATTTTACAAGATTATTTTGAAGATTGAATGAAGAATGCATTTAAAAGGCTATGAAAATCCCATTGCCCTAAGATGAAACCTATAGACCAACACTTTTAAAACGGGCTCTCTCTTTTGCTTGTTTGTTTTGCTTTTGTTATAGTGTGTATGTGCTCGTCAGAGAGAGAGAGGAAAAGTGAGAAATCACTCACCAGGGGCAATAGCTATGCTACAATCCTTTCTCTTCCAGTCTCCTTTCGGGATTTTGGACACAAACATACAAGTGCCATGTGGGATCCAGTGCCTTAAACTTCAAGCCACCTCCTGACCCTAAAACAAGCTTTTGTAGCACACTGATGTGTTGAAATTCATTTTGAAATAGTGTTGCAAGTTCCTAATATTTCCAAATTTTTTATATTATATTGTTTTTGGAGAAATAAATAAAAAATAACGTATTCCATATTATTATAACATTGTTGTCGTTCATTTAATTACTAACATGATCTCTTAAGTGAGAGAGAAAAGGCGAAAGTTTTAGTTATTCTGTTGAAAATTTCCCCAAGAATAAATTGACTTTTCCCTTGCTATTTGGCATATTCTATGGCATACGTGAATGTGTCCCCCAAAGTTGATGTGTTAGAAACACATGGAGTAGGGGAACCAGCAGATGGTGTAATGGTTACAACGCTGGATTCCCAAGTAGTCGACCGTGGTTCAAGTTTCGGACCTGGTGGCTTAAGCTTATGCTGTGTGTGTATGTGTGCACACCCGTGTGTTCATGCCCAAGATTCCGAAAGCAGAATGGAGGAGAAGGGATTGAGGCATGGCCATCCCCACTGGGGAGTGATTTCTTGCTTTTTGTCTTTCTGCCCCCTCTGCCTTTCTGTGACTGCACATCCCCTATAGCAAAAACCTCTCTTCCCAAAGAATAAATAAATAAATAAGTAAATAAAAAAAAGAAACACATGGAGTGGGTTCTGTATGAAAGGCTCAGGTTAGCCCTGTTTCTTCTCTCATACACATGCAATTTTTTACCTCTTTTGCCTTCCACCATGGATGATACAAGAAGGCCCTCACCAGATGGCAGTCCCTTGGTTTTGAACTTCCCAGCTTCCATAACTGCAAAGATACACACTTCTGCGTATTATTAATTACCCAGTCTCAGATATCCTGAGCAGCACAAAATGAAGACAGCCAATGAGCTATCACTGATAAAGGCTGAAAAAGCAGCAGACCCTGCACCTATGAACACCCACACAGCAGCCCCCGAAGTGCATGATGTCGTGCCTTGTAATCACAGTTGCTGAGAAATGGAATTGAGTCACATGTGCTGGGAGGCTGCGTAGTAGGGAATGAGTCATTTGGTCATGACTAAGTTAAGTGGATTTTGGCATTTAAATGATTTTCAAAGAAGTACCAAAGTATTTTACCAGAAGATTAAGTGTAGGAGGAGTGCGCAGTGAAGATTAACCCAGGAGAACACTTGGGCTGCACCTCTCTCCTTGTTTATACTTCTTTTTTTTTTTTTTTTGTCAATATTACCCTTGCTCCTTTGAACCAGCTCTTAGTAAAGGAGAGGAAGTATAAAGTTTTCTCAGTAGCAGTGTTGGGCAAGAAAGGAGGGAAGATAGGAGCAGGGAACAAACAAGGAGCTATATCCCAGGGGAAGGAGGTATCCTTGGATTTATGACTTGTGACTACTGGAGTGTTTCTAAATATATCAACGTTGGTGCCTTCTCACACATTATTATCAGAATCTCTGTGTGTAAAACTCAGACTTTTAAAATATTTTCTTTTAAGCACCTTGGATGATTATAATATACAGCCAGAATTTTAGTCAAATTTAACAGTAGCCCAGCCATTACAAAGGCATGTAAGAATTGTGAACTGGGCCCAAACAACTAAGTTGTATAGAGCACACACACGTGTGTGTGTGTGTAGAGGTACTCTTGCTGAGTTTTCTTTAGCTGATAGAAACATATGAATTCTATTATGAATATTCCCCCCAATTATGCTCTGTTGAATACGAGTTCCATAGAATTTTTGGGTTTTTTTTTTTTTTTTTGAGAGGTTTTTGCTATAGGGCACGTGCACTTGCCAGAAAGAGAGAGACAGAGAGATAGAAAGTGAGAAATCACCCCCCAGGGGAGATGGCCGCCACAATCCCTTTTCCTCCATTCTCCTCTTGGGATCTTGGGCATGCACACACATGCGCACGGCGTGAGTTTAAACCACTGGGTCTGGAACTTGAACTGCGGTCGACTACACGGGAGTTCAGCGACATAGCCATTTTACTAACTGCTGGTCCCAGACGTTTGGGTTTTAACATCTAAGGAGTTTAAGAAGTTCTATGGAAACAAAGTTAGCTAGGTTGTTTCTTCTTTCTCTTCTCCTCCTTTCTTCCTCTTTCTCTTCTTTTCCTTTCTGTCTTCCTCTTCTTTCTTCTTCACCCCCAGTGGGGTATAAAATGTGAGTTATTCCTCAAACTTATGCAACTGAAAGTATATATTTTTTTCTCTGTAGGAACACTGAGTACAAGTATCCTGTGAGAACCTCTTTGGAAGTTTCCATTTAAATATAAGCTGGGAGAAAGGATGAAAGTAGTTGCTTAGAGGGTGGGTCCTTGCTGCCTGTGGCTGTCTGCTTATTTTGCCAACCTTCAGTCTCAAGATTCTTTTTCAGTTTTATTCTTAAAACATTCTCCGAATTATGCAATCAATAGCTTAATGCATATCTCCTAAGATGCTTCTCTTACTGTTCAGTTAATACCTCAGTAGAGAGCTTCCAGAGTAAGAGGAACCCTGGAAAGCAAGGCCTTGTGACACAGACAATCCATCTCTTTTTCTTGTGTTTGTCTTAAAAATGGCCTGCGCTGCATAAAGACGAATTTGCAAATACATACACTCTTGTAAATGTATATGGTCTCAGTGGTGAGAACATTTTTTCTCATATGACCGTGTTGGACTGTTTCTGAGAATGCTTATATTCTGAAAGCTGGGCCTATAAACGTAAAACTATAATTTTGTTTTCCTGTAGTTAAGGCCACTTCCTTCTGGACATTATTTTTAGTTCTAAAAATATAATAGCAAAAATGATTTCAATCGAATATGGAGGAGGAGATTATTGTGACATATTGTCTAGCTGATTCCCTGAGTGTGCCATCTGGAAAAGAAGCATAAAGAATTTTATGAGGACTGGGAAAATGTTGGGAAATGGTTGTCTCCACATTTCTAGGAGAAGTTCCAGAAATGAGAGCCACTTCCTCTCCTCCCTCCCTCTCTTCCTCCAGAATATCTATATGCTGCCACATTTACTACTATTTATGCCATCAATCAAGAAAGTGAACTTGGTAAAGAACCCTGAAGATGGCAGAAATTCCTGATGTTTCCTACATCATCACCAGAAAAGAATTCTCAAGTCCTCTCCTCCATGCTCCAGCAAACAGGGCTGTCACTCCTCTCTCTGAAGAAAACTGGTGACAGGAACACTCCATCACAGCTCAGTAGCTAGGAGAGAGGAGCTGAGGAAGAGCTCAAAAACAAATTCCATTTTTAAAAATGAGAACTAAGAAAGAACGAGGGAGAAATAAATTTTCTGCCAAACAGACTTTGAAGTAATGATTTCTTTATTAAAGCCATGATAGTTTTGTTTTAGTTCAATAGAAAAAAAGAATTGGTTAAAATGATAAAGTTGTTGAAATAACATATTCTTATGATAATGAACATGTTATCAGCATCGTTATTGTTCTTGAGGTTGTGTTTTTATATTTAAGCACTTCAGAATTTTTTTGTACTGTTGGTGAACTTGAGCCTTTTCTCAATTTCCATTTTGCTTTCTAGAATTGTGTACATTTTTGCATTTTGTTTCTTTTATACATGTACAATTTGTCTATAACTAATTTGACTTCTGTGCTTGTTTAAGTTAAGTTGTTTTCAGCCACATGGTCCATGATCATGGCAATCAACAACAGTGAGAAGTAGAATTCTGGGCATCACTATCATCATCATCATCACTGTCACTACCATCCTACAACAGGTTTCACACCTAAGAATCCAAATGCTTTCTTATTATACAAGAAGTTATTTCGATGTAAATGATAGTTTTTTTAGCTCATTAATTTTTTTTTTAGCATTACTGATATAAAATTTATATTTTGTACAGCCACCAGGGGGAGCCTCTAAATCTATGGATTCGAAAACAGAAGACGAAAATAAGCAGGTGAATTTGTTTCAAGGTTGAAAATCAAAAGTTCAGTCAACTGTGTGTCATGGAATCGTGGCTTCCTCTGTTGGGCTTTTGGTACATAAAGTGCCTTAAAATCTCATCCTACTACAGATGCCACGTCATTTTAATTATTAAATAATAGTCTATGATTTTGTTTTAAATTTGCGTATCTGTGTTATTTTAACTTCATATTCTAATTTATAGATTCCATGCTTTGCAAGTATAATTATACTTCCCCTACCTCTTCTTTTTTAGGTCCTAGTTTGTCTTAAGTTGTATTTTTACATTATATTTTTTTTCTTTATAAACACAAATCTGGTGTGCCCCACATCTTCTCTTTTCACTATTGCCTGGTTTGATTAATTACTTGATGGTCTAAGTTTCATTGACAAATAGTTTATCTGAGAAGGGTCTTTGATTCTAAAGTTTTCTGTCATGTTTGGGAAAGACTTACACAGGTGTGATATATAAGATAGGAATAATACTGCCAGGTCATGTTTTTTCCCCCTCATTTGTGATTTATTTTCCCTTTAGGAGAATCAAGTGCTTCTGTTGTTTTCCGTAAGTATTACAACAGTATGGAATGGGGAAGGAAACCGTCTCACTGTTTCCTGAAGGCAGAGCAAGTCTCTACAGAGCTTACTTTCCAAATCCATGGTCCTGAATCTCCCGGCACAATTCCACTTAGTTTGTCATGCAGTTCATAAGTAAGCCCCTCGGGGTCACATTTCCTCATAGCTTACTGGGTCTCTCTGTCTCTCCTTTAAATGACTTTATTTAAGGTATGATTGAAATAAAAACAAACCTGCACATGTTTGATGTATACAATTTGATGAGTTTGGCCCTATGCCTACACGTGTAATACAAACAGCAAAATCAAGGTGATAAACATATTCACAACCTCTAAAAATTTCCTGGATACCCGCTCCCCACACGTTTCTGTGGTAAGGACATTTAAGTTAGGATAATTTGGTGAAGGGCGGATCCTAGGAGCATTCGTGCTTGTTTACTGTTGCCTCTGTAGTTAATTGAAGGTATCCTAAGTTTTTCTTACACAGAGTAATCCTATTTCTGTGGCTGTGAAAATTGTTGTGTGCAGAGGTTAAGCAAATTACTCAAGGCCATGGAGCAGATGAGTGAGAAATCCGGGCATGGTTCCAGGACTAACTGCTCCGTTGACAAATTGTCCTCCATTGTTTCGTAAGGCTCCCATAACACTTAACTAAAATTAGGTATTCTAAATCTCATTTCAGAGTTCAAGTCAATGGTGTGTCACCACTATAACTAGGATTTGTTTCAATAGAAGAGGTGAAAAGTCTTCATTCAGAGTCAGTACTGAGATACTCATCTTCCATCACTTCCTTTAAGTTCGGATTTTCTCCAGGCTGCTTAAACATATTCGATGTGCTAGCAAGAAATTTTAAGAAAGATACTGCCTGTTTATCAGCACTTTGGAAAAGGAATACAATTTTCTATTTGATGTTGGTTTAACTGCATTTTAATCAGATACATGTCTATCTGGGGGTAATTATGAAGCTATTCCTGGGGGGTCAGTGGGTGGCATGGAGGTTAAAGGTGGACTTAACAACATGGTGGATTCCCACATGGCTGACTATGGTTCAAGTCCTGGACCTCAAGGCTTGCTCTCTCACTTTCCCTCTCTCTCTGTCCCTCTTTGGTCCAATTAAAATTTATAAATAAAAAATAATTAAATAAAGGTAAATAAAAAGGAGCTATTCCTGGGACCAGCAAATGATGTAATGGTTACATCACTGAACTCCCAATGGTTACATCACTCAACTGTGGTTCAAATCCCAGATCTGGCAGTTTAGAACTCAAAATCCTGAGAGGATGGTGGAGGAGAGGGGATTGGGACTTGGCTATCCCTCTTGGGGGAGGTGATTTCTTGCTTTCTGTCTCTCTGAGTCTTACCGGTGAATGCTCAAGCTCTATAGTAAAATTCTCTTGGGACCAGCAGTTAGCATAATGGCTATATCGCTGGACTCCCATATAGTCGACTGAGGTTCAAGTCCTGGACTCAGTGGTTTAAAACTCACACCAGGCATGTGTGCATGCACGCACAAGATCCCGAGAGAACGGAGAAGAAGGGATTGCGGTGTGGCCATCTCCCCTGGGGGGGTGATTTCTCATTTTCTGTCTCTCTGTATCTCTCTGGCGAGCACACACGCCCTATAGCAAAAACTTCTCCAAAAAAAAAATTATCTTATAAAAAAAGGAAGTTACTCATCAATAAAGTAAAATATTAAAAGTATGAAGTCATCACTGTCATTTATGGGTTTTTTTTTTTTCTCCACAGAGCATAACCACTCTCTAACAAGTATGAATTCAACGGATCAATTGATGGTGGTCTTTGCCAAGTGACATGTACTCACTGCTCTTTAATCCGAAGGTGCCTGAGCAATAAAGTGGTTGTACAGACACAAGGAAGAGCAGGCCTTGTACCCACTGTGCTCGCCCCTGGGGCCAGTGCTTTCCCAGCTGTTGTCACAGATGCTCAGGAAACATGGCAGTGTGGCACTGTGAGGCTGTAGTCCCCCTAGAAGTGTGGGAGTTTCCTGAGTGTGGTTCCTCCTTTCCCTTGCCTTCCATCACCTCTGCCACACCTTCTGAGAGAGCCCCAGGTTGGCTCTGTGCTGAATGCAGGGTCCCTCATCACAGGCTGTAACCTGTGGTAACAGACACGAGACTGCAGCCTCTCGGCTGACCACAAGGGGCAGACACTGACTGACAAAGTGTTCAAAGAAACAAATCCCTAAGGAAAAGCGGAGATACAAAAATGTAGACGAAAAACAAAATAAATTTGAAAATATGGTTTTTAGTACCATCTTTAATAGCAATCATGTCAGACAGATTTCAGTTTATTAAAATAATCATTAATGCTGAAGATGTATGAACTTAAGGTTTAAGGCAAGAATGATTACATTTATTTCTGCAAAACTGCTTTTGGTTGATGTTTTCTTTTATACATTGCAGATTTTCAGCATAATAATTCTATGAATATGTTCGGCTTAAAAGACATAATTCTATTATAATTCTTTAAAAAGAAAGGAACCTCTAGTCTAAGAATCTGTTTGAAGTACAAACTTTTAATAGTGACAAATGAAAAATCCTATCTGGAAAAAAAAAGTTTCCTTCTCAAAGGATAAAGCACTCTGAGCATTTATTTCTATTTCCTTGCCTCTCAATGGGTTTAATCATTAATTATCCATTTTTAAAAACCTGCACAAAGGTGCATAAAGTATGGTTTTTTTTAGTGAGTGAAGCTACATGTAAAATTAAAAAACTCAAATCTATGAAAATACAAATACTGATTGTTATTCTGTCCAGATATGTACAGAAATGTCTATGCTATTCTAAGTTTTGATTTTCAGCACAGTGGAGACAAAAATGGACGCTGGAGCCTAGCTATTGGGTGCTGAAATTTTGCTCTACCACTTACTAAGTTATTTTGGACAAATGACTAAATTTTTCTTTCTCTCAGTTTTCTCATCTATAAAGTGGAGATAATATTAGTATTTATGTTCCTATGAGGATCAGAATAGATATTTATAAATTACACATACTTATTAAGAAATAGAACAATGTCTAACAGGGCCCTTTTACTTTATTCTTTTTTTTTTTTTAAGTTTTTTTGCTATATGCCATATGCCCTCACCAGAAATGGACAGAGAAAGGGAGAGAGGGACAAAAAGAGAGAGAGGGAAAGTGAGATATCACCCACCCAAGGGAGATGGCCTCACTGTAATCCCTTCACCTTCATTGACTTCTCAGGGTTTGGGCAGTCACACACCTATACCTAGGGTGTTTTTCAAGCTGCCTGGTCTGGGACTCGAACCTTGCAATCGGCTACGTGGGATCCAGCCACCTTAACCATCATGCCACTGGCTAGCCCAGGGCTTGTTTAAAAAACAGAACACCATTGTTTTTAATAACCTCATGATGTTCCATGTGAGCATTTCCACACTATTGACCACCCTTTTTCCCTACCTATCAGGATATCTGTATTAAAATTGCATTTGACAGTGAGATGCATTAGGGAGCTGTCTAGTCTCAGTTTTCTCATCTACAGAAAGATGAAGATGACCTTGGAGGTCTGATGTGAAATAGAGTGAGGTTGCACACATAAAGTGCTTAGCACAGGCTCATACTGGTGGCGGTCACTCAATAATAAATAAGGAAAATGATGTTCAAGGTCTTCATAAAAGCTCAAACAAACCATGTAAACATTCAAGAAGATAAAATGACTATCAAAATTGTTCTTTTTTAAAGGGTCAGACTATTCTGTCTTTTTATTATTAAATTCAAATTAGAATTTTCTAGTCTATATTTTCAAGAGGGACTATCTAGAGAGAATTCCTTAAATATTTTTATTCCTCCTAAGTTTTAAAAGCATTTCTTCACTTGGAATAAAAAAGTCAATATTTTAATGATGAATTACTGCTAATTGAAAAAGCTTTCTAGAAATATTGTTAAGGTGGACCATCTCCAAAGCTTAAGATTAAAGTAGCCAGATTTCACGTGGCATCCACCAGCTCAGATTCAGTCCTAGCGGCTTATAAAACATGCTAGCTATACATACACATATATGTTCCAAATTCTAACAGGATGGAGAAATGAAGGAGTAAGAATTCTGATGGTACCATATCCCATGGGTAGGTGCTTTCTCTCTCTCTCTCTCCTTCTCTCTGTCTCTCTCTGGTGAATACACATGCCCTCTGGCAATTAGAAAAAAAGGAATACTGATACAGTTTACTTAGACACATACAAACTGAAGTAAAATACTGTGTGCTTCTTGCTTCTTTGTGCTATGCAGTGGTGGAGGAATAACCACTCATGATTCCCCTTGCGAAGATGATTAGAGGAAAATGAAAAGCATATGCCTAGACCAATTATTTACATGTGAAAGGGAGGTAAACATGCATAGTGTGGGGTAGGCACCATCTTAAATCTAACAAACTCTGTTTTACTATCAGATGACTGGAAGTGATCCTGAAAAATACAATGACATATTCAATAAATAACTCTGTAGATATTTATTTCTACTGCATAAGACTTTAGTCATTCATAGAAAGTGCCAAGTAGTTGAGAATCGCTTTAGTTCTGGTGAAAAATAGAAAGCATAATGTTAGGAATAGGGGTTTGGTGGATGGTAGAACAGGTTGAACTTCAGAAATATGGGGTCTTGGAAGCACATAGTCCCACTTAGGTATGATGGAATATCTGGAAAAGCCTCCGGAAGGGATTATTAGAAGGAAATGAGTGGGCTCCAGTGAAGGAGCAGCCAATGAATGGAACACGTGGAGAACAGGAGGCTGAGAAGTACTAGCATGGAAGGCTGCACATTGGATCTTGCACATGAACAGCTGTTTGTCCATTCTGTTCCCTTACCGTAACATGGCTGTCTGCTTCTGTAAACCTTGTTGCTCTTCCCATGAGAAAATAGCTTGTGCTAGCCATACAGAAAACCTCATCCGGAATGACATTCTATACCTGCTACTCTCTTTGTTAACTAGCCTGAAACCCTTTTGTTTAGCAGTGTAACTGCTTGCATGGAAACCCCACTCCCCTCAGAAATAATTAACCTGTTTGATTCAGCTTCTGTAACTGCTTATATAGAAACCCCTGATAACTGACCCCCTATAAAAAGACTACTCAAACTTGGGTCAGGGCTACAGTTCTGACTCTTGGCCACCAAACCTCAGACTGTAGTCGCTGGCTTGCTTATAAAGACTCCCTTTAACCTTAACCTGGCTTTGGTGGTCGTTCATTCGGTGGCACTCTACAACACTAGTTGGGAAGAACTTGTGTCAGGGCAGTTTCTCCTGCACCGGATAGATATCATTCTATCATAGATTCTGGAGTTCAGGGACAGCACCCTAGTACTTACCCTAGTACTCAAAGCTGGTAAGAACTCCACACAACAAAGACTTCTTGAGGAATGTGTGAACTTCCTACAGCAGAACTCCATCATTGGAACAGCTACAAGATGATAGTCCAAGTTTCAAGATTAGTATACACTGTGAGAACATGGGTTAAATTTTTCCTGCTTGAAAAAACAGATTTTTAAAACCTAGGCTGAACTAATAGGTGGCAACCTTCCTGTGTGATGCCATTAAGACTATCTTCATCAATAATTTACTCTAAATAAATTTATGAATTTCATAGAAGGATTTTCTTTAATTTCCTTCACAAGGGCAGATGGCATACACAACCAAAATGCAGTTCAATAAAAGTCAGTGTAGGACCATTCAGTAGATAGCCCATGGGTCTGTGTGATCTGTTTGTATGCCAAAGAGTTTTTTATTTTTTAAATTTTTTGTGCTGGTGGTACTAAGACATAAATATCTGTACCATGTATCTTTTTTTTTTTTTTTGCAGCGTTTTTTTTTGGCTAACGGGCACGCGCCCTTTCCATAGGTGGCAACCTTCCTGTGTGATGCCATTAAGACTATCTTCATCAATAATTTACTCTAAATAAATTTATGAATTTCATAGAAGGATTTTCTTTAATTTCCTTCACAAGGGCAGATGGCATACACAACCAAAATGCAGTTCAATAAAAGTCAGTGTAGGACCATTCAGTAGATAGCCCATGGGTCTGTGTGATCTGTTTGTATGCCAAAGAGTTTTTTATTTTTTAAATTTTTTGTGCTGGTGGTACTAAGACATAAATATCTGTACCATGTATCTTTTTTTTTTTTTTTTGCAGAGTTTTTTTTTGGCTATAGGGCACGTGCGCTTGCCAGACAGACAGAGAGAGACATAGAGACAGAAAGCAAGAAATAACCCTCAGGGGAGATGGTCACGCCGCAATCCCTTCTCCTCCATTCTCCTCTTGCGATCTTGGGCATGCACGCACACGTGCCCGGAGTGAGTTTTAAGCCACTGGGTCCGGGATGCGAACCGTGGTCGACTATGTGGGAGTCCAGTGACATAGCCATTACGCTAACTGCTGGTTCCCCCATATATCTCTTCTTATGAAGGGCAAAAGTTGGATTAAAAAAATGAATATAGAAGGTTAGAGATGGAAAATAAAATAATTTTTATTGCCTAAATAAGGAGGTTAGTGATGATGGTATATAGAGTTGCAGCCTTTGGGAGAGGGGCATAGTGTTCCAATTACTTTTCTCTTTTCTGGACATACTAGATTTGCTCTTGGCATGAATAGTTTAAATGAAGCAGAGAGCTGACAGCATGAAGGATGGCTCCTGATATGGGAAGACCTCAGAGGCACTATGCTTTCTTTCTAGTGTAGGCAGCTAAGCAAATGGTAAGCCACACCTGAAAAGGTTGCCTTCTTAGAAAAAGAAAAGAAAAAAAAAATTGCTTTCTTTTGCAGAAGAAAGCATGAATAAAACAGAAGTAAAGTGAAAGTCCTGCTTGAATTGCACAAAGTTCAGATTCACTATCTTCCCAAAGACAACCGGATCTCTGACTTGATATGTATTTATTTTTGCTAAGCATTTTTAAAATGTTGACAGCAGATTTGTTCCTCTAGCATTAAACGACTGGAGAAAATAGAGTAGTTCTTTTGAGGGAAATGTTACGAGTGAAAAACCTTATACTCAGGCAAATGATTGGTCATGTGCTTTGGCACCAGAAAGTTCTTTCCTCATATGCAAACTTTCAGAAAATATGTTTCCTACAGTCACTTAGAAAAATGTCACCAGCTGAATAACAGATTAATTAGCATAGAGATCACAAAAATGAGGAAGTTATGGTACAAAATGACAGCCAGTAAGCACTGATACTATTTGAACATTGTCTTATTTCATTAGTAGCTGTAAAAATTCATATAACTACAAAAATAAATATTTAAAGGAAAGAGGCATAACATATATCAATACCAAATTGAACCTAGGAATCCATATTATCTTTTATTAAAACTAACAGGTGGGGTGGACTTGGCTGGAGGAAGGGAAGTAAAGCATGCTGCATTTCTTCTCTTTCAGAGGAGGAAGTCAATGAATAACTTGTCTGCACTGATGTTAAAATGTAAAACACCCATATGCTATTATATACTTTTAAAAGATTAATTTTTAAGTAATAAGTAGAAACATAAAAACACAATGCTTCTATTTTTACAGAAATTAAACAAACAAAATACTTCTATGGGGAAATTGAAGTGAAAAGAAAGAAAAAGAAAGCACAAAATAAACAGAGCATGAAATGTAGTGAGGTTCATTTGATTAAATATTTCATGGATATCCATAAAAGAATGTGAGGCTATTGAAATACAAAGATTCAAATGGGGTCATCCCAGAAAGTCTAACTATACACTATATACAAAACTTATCCCAGAACAAAATATGAAGAAAGGACCAACAAAAGGATGGGCAAAGAGATATTTAGCAAACACCAACTAAACAAAGATATGGAATGGCTGATAATCATCGAAACTTAATTTCAAAACAAAACCGCTAAGTGGAAGAAAGGTGCAAGTTCCTATCTGAACTGAAAATGGGATAGAACAAAACTAAAGAGCAAATAAATTGGCATTGAAATATACAGAGCAGAAATTGCTAGTGAAAAAGGAGAGTAAAACAATACAGTGTTTTGGGAAACATTATTACCATTTTCAATTATTGATGGGTGATTGATGTAAAATAAATAA
The DNA here is from genome assembly GCF_000334495.1 of Tupaia belangeri chinensis. NCBI lineage: Eukaryota > Metazoa > Chordata > Mammalia > Scandentia > Tupaiidae > Tupaia > Tupaia belangeri. The sequence goes on from NW_006203778.1 coordinate 26,771, forward strand.
GGATATAGAATACTTTAATAATTATGAGAGTTGACATTTCTTCTTTTTAAAGTATTTCATCCTTTTCAAGTGTTCTTAAAGCATTTATCAGATTTATGCATCAGGTCACATAAGACAGGCCAATGAATTCCCCAACTAGAGAGAAACCATACTTTTGAACAATACTGAAGTAAACTCAAAATTAAAAAACAATTCTCATAACTATTTGAAAATTAAGAATTTCATCTACGGGAACTTTTGAATCAAAGATAAAGTTAAAATGAAGATTTCTGTGTTTCTGTTTCTGACAATAGTGCAGAAAATATGCATTAAAAACAATCTCACTGCAATGTACATTTCTGTGTGGATAGAACTTAACAAATTATTATAATATATTCACTATAATGTAAGGGGATCCTTTGGGGTAAAAAACCAAAATGTTAGAAAACTTATTTGGACATAGAACTGAAATCTGTAAGTTTTTTGCAGAATTGTTCCAGAAAAACAGGCAACTTTCTCAGGAGAGTAGGCCTTGAACCTAGGCAAAGGGAGGGAAATTGAAAATGAAGGTTCTGGAGAAAGTTGAGAATCTAAAGGACTAAAATAAAATAAAAAAAGAGCATATGGAGTAAAATGAAATAAACAAACAAGATCACCAACTTCTTATTAATCAAGGTAGAAGACAAAGAAAATTAGTTTTTGCTGGTACTATCAGTGGGCAAACAATGAATAAAAAGGTTTTCATTACATTGGAGTTTGAATTTATGCTACTTATGTGATTTAGGGAAGGATAGAGTAAGAAATGAACTGAAGTTGACACAAAAGCAAACAAAGCAGACAGCAGGTGGGATGGTGGTTAAGGTGACTGGAGCCCACATAGACAATCACCAGTACTTAGAGGGCAGGATGGTGCATGTATTGAAAGACTAGTAGTCTAGATAAATTTAGCAGTCGGGGGTGGGCTGGGAATTTGAGAGAACTCCAATCCAGCCTTCTCTTGTGCTCTGTATTTATTGCATGGAAGATCAGATTACAAATAATACAGTACTTTGAAGTAAATAGGTGACCATTTTCAGCAAGCTTTACCGCACATATTTGTGGTAGAAAATTCTGTAAATGTAGAGTGGATGAAAAGGATGATCATACAAAGAGCAAGTTTGTTCCACAACCAAGAGTATCTTTAAGAAGGAAGTTAAAGATTTGCTAGGAAACACAAATAATAGCATGTCAGCTCCATTATGTAGGACATAGAACACATTGGCCCAGTGGTACTTGGCTTGCTTCTCTGGGAAATAGGTTACAGGAGATGGTGTGCAGTCTCCTGTGCTTGAAGACCCAGTGTTCTGGGTCACTCAAGCTGTTTTCCAGCAGATCTGAGCAATCATCACATAGGGTGGTCTCTAACAGACAACTCTGTGGTTTTAGTATTGAGTCTCAGACCATACAGCTTTAAAATCTCACTGGGCATGTGTGTGTGAACATGTCCAAAATTCCAAGAGGAGAATGGAGGAGAAGAGACTGTGGCCTGGCCATCCTCTTGGGAAATGATTTCTCATTTTCAGTTTGTTTCTGTCTCTCTCCTTAGTAAATCCAAAAAAGAAAAAAAGCAAACAAAATACAACATGCATGGTAAAAGACAAGTAAAAGAAAGAAAGGATAAAATAGATAACATAAAATAAGATGCTGACTTATGTTGGAAGAAATTATAAATTTTTTTTTTCCATAAGGTAAGTGTTCTCTCTGGGAAAGTGAGAAATTATCCTCCAGAGGAGATGGCAATGCCACAATCCCTTCCTCTTCTTTCCCTTTTCAGGAATTTGGGCACTCCCCCCCCCACACACCCAGCATGATTTTTCAAGCCATGGGTCTGGAACTCAAAATGAGGTTGGCCATGTGGGACCCCAGCACTTTAACCACTGTGCCTCCTGCTGGTCCCCAAATGTAAATCTTCTGAAGGTTCTAAACCCTTATTCCAGACCAGGTGAAAATTCCACAGAAAAAGTTCACTGCATATAAATTAACATTCATAATTAAAATATACAATGAAATTAGACATGGTGAATAAAATCTATTACAAAATAGAAAATCTGAGAAAGAAGCTCATGTAATAAAAGGAATATTTTAGAAGAAAACAGGAAAACTTGTAAAGAAAAATGTAATTGGACATATGTCTAATAAGACTTTTAGAAAGAGAATTGAGACAGTGAAAGAAAGAATCTATACAAAAAGATAGTCTAATATTTTTAATAATTGACTTAAGGACATAAATAATTGTACTCGAGAAGTGTAAGTTAATCTTAAGCAGATAAATGAGAATGAAATGAACACCTAAGTACATTATAGTTATCTAAAAGGTCACTAAAAGAGAAGAAATCTTTTTTTTGGAGAAATTTTCACTATAGGGCACGTGTGCTCGCCAGACAGACAGAGATATAGAGACAGAAAGCGAGAAATCACCCCCCGGGGGGATGGTCACACCACAATCCCTTCTTCATTCTCCTCTCAGGATCTTGGGCACGCACGCACACGCACCTGGCGTAAGTTCTAAGCCACGGGGTCCAGGACACGAACCGCGGTCAACTACGTGGGAGTCCAGCAACATAGCCATTACGCTAACTGCTGGTTCCCAAGAGAAGAAATCTTTAAAAAGCCGTAGAAAAATAAATTTAGACATGAATAAAATTGACAACACATTTCTTAACAATGGAATCCAGAGAGTGGAGGAATATTTCTAAAGTGCTAGAAGAAAATTAACTGGAGTTTTTACTTTCTTTCAAGAGTGAGAGTGAAAAAACCTAGGACAAATAAAAACTGAATGTTTCCCAACAAGCACTCATTAAAGGAACTGGAAAATAACATAATCCAGAGATAAGGAAAATTATTCTAGAAAGTGCATGAGATGGAATAGGAAAAACAGAATACCACATGCTAAACATGTAGGTAAATACAAACATGTCACACATATAAAACAATAATGTCTGAATTTTCATTTATTTATTATTTTTAAAGATTTATTTTATTATTATTATTACTATTTGTCATAGGATGCATGCACTACCTGGAGAGAGAGGAGAGAGAGAGAGAGAGAAAGAAAGTGAGAAATCACACCCGGGGGGATGGCCATCCCACAGACCTGTCTCCATTCTCTTGTTGGGCTTTCTGGTATGTACACACATGCACCTCACATGATTTTTAAGCTGCCATGTCTGAGACTTATTGGTTATGTGGGAGTCCAGTGCCTTAACCACCATACCAAATGCTGACCCAATAAATGCCTACATTTTAAAGTAACTAAGCAAGTCAGACATATTGGATAGAGTTGATTGGACTTGACTTGTTGTAAGATCTCTTTTGTTGCTTGTAAAGAGAGTAGAGAAAAGAAAATTTAAAAATTTCAAGTCTACTTCTGGAGAAACAGAAGTAGAGTGCATAAATTTAGAACAGGGAAGAGAAAATGAGATAATAAATAAATAAATAGGAAACAAAGAGGCCATAAAAAAGGGTACAGGTACGGCAGATGGTATAGCAGTTTTATTGCTAGACTCCCAACAGTCAACTGCAGTTTGAGTCTCAGACAAGGTGGCTTGAAACTCATACTGGGCATGTGTGCACACATGCCCAAAATCCCAAGAGGAGAATGTACGAGAAGTGATTGCAGAAGTGATTGCATACCCCCTGGTATGTGGGGGGTGATTTCTCACCTTCTGTCTCTTTGTCTCTCTCCGTCGAATAAGTTTCTTTGTCTTCTACCTTTATTTATAAGAAGTCATTGGTCTTGTTTGTTTGTTTCATTTTACTTTTTCCATCTGCTCTTTTAATAATATTTTAGTCCTAGGGACCAGCAGTTGGCATAATGGCTATGTCGCTGGACTCCCACATAGTCGACTGTGGTTTGAGTACCGGACCTGGTGTCTTAAACTCATGCCAGGCACGTGTGCATGCATGCCCAAGATCCCGAGAGGAGAATGGAGGAGAAGGGATTGCGGCCTGGCCATCCCCCCCGGGGAGTGATTTCTTGCTTTCTGTCTCTCTCTTTCTGGCGAGCACATGTGCTCTATAGCAAAAACCCCTCTTAAAAAAAAATTTTAGGGAACCAGCAGTTAGCGTAATGGCTATGTCGATGGACTCCCACGTAGTCGACCACGGTTCGTGTCCCGGACCCGGTGGCTTAAAACTCACGCCGGGCGCGTGTGCGTGAGTGCCCAAGATCCCGAGAGGAGAATGGAGGAGAAGGGATTGCGGCGTGACCATCCCCCCTGGGGGGTGATTTCTCGCTTTCTGCCTCTCT
>NW_006203778.1:31084-36774 GCF_000334495.1 Tupaia belangeri chinensis
AAAAAAAAAAAAAAATTTTAGTCCTTTTTATTCTCAACTTTCTTTGGAACCTTCATTTTCAATCTTCTTCCCCTTGCCTAGGTGCAAAGCCTAGCCTCCTGGGAAAGCTTCCTGTTTTTCTGGAACAATCCTGTAAGAAACTTACAGATTTGTGCTCTGTGGTAAAAAAAAAAAAAAAAAAAAAAAAAAAAAAAAAAAAAAAAAAAAAAAAAAAGAAAAAAAAAAAAAAAAAAATAAGAAAAGAAAAAGAAAATTATGCCAGGTGCATGGGTACCCAAGATCCCAGGAAGAGAATGGAGGAAAAGAGATTGTGCTGTGGTTATCCCCCTGGGGGGTAATTTCTCACTTTCCCTCTCACTGTATCTTTCTCACCCGTCCCCACACACATGAGCCCTAAGGTAAAAACCTCTTAAAACAAATGAACAAAAAAGTACAAATAACAGGCACAAAATTTAATGGCGGAAGAACTCCAAATCTATCAATCACAATAAGTGGATTATTTGCCTAGTGAAAAGAGATTACAATTTAAAATAGTAGCAATATGCAATTTAGATCTTGAATTTAAGGATACAGAAAGATACCAAAATGAAAAATTGCCCAGGAGATAGTAAACAAATGAAATTATGGATAATACAGCTCTAGCGTGAAAATCTGAAATCCCAAATGCTCCAAAATCCAAAACTTTTTGAGTGCTAATTTAACATCATGAGTGGAAAATTCCACCTCTGACTTATGGTAGGTCATAGTTAAAACACTGTGATATGAAAGTGTATTGTATAACATAATCTCAGGCTATGTGGCCAGGCATATATGAAACAGACATGATTTTTTGTTTACACTTGGATCCCCTCCCCAACATCTCTCATTACATATACATAAATACTCAAAACCTGAAAAGAAAACCTGAATTCAGAAACACTTCTGGTCATGAGCAGTTCAAATAAAGTATATTTGACTTGTCTTGTTAATATATTTGTATCAACAAATTATATTTTAAGACAAAAATATAACAACTTCCACGGATGATTACTTAAAGACTAAATGCTCGATTAATCAGATTACTATATATTTTTGGCTATTTGCCTGTGTGAAACTAGTAAATATTTTTTTTCTTATTTTTATTTGTGTTGTCTGTCTTTCTCTTACTAATTATACAAATTCTTTTTTATATTCTAGATATTAATAATTTATAGTTAAATGCATTGCAAATATGATCCCCCAGTATGTGTTTACCTTTTTAAATATTTGTGTTGTCTCTACAGATTGTTTCAGTTTTCTCTTTGAACTATCTTTAAACGCAGTGATGAGATCCTTACTGAAAGGATATGGGATCCAGACGAATCAGGGTATGCTGTGTGATAGGACTAGCAAACTTACCATCTACAGTTGACTGTGATGAAGTGCCCAGTGAAGTGAGTGTTTGGAGGACTGAACGGCTACTTATGATTGCAGCAGTGACTAAACATACTATGGTATGAGATGCTTGCTCCTCCATGCTATAAAGAATGTTCAGAAAGAAAATAATATCTTGACTCTTTAAACTTTCCAATGATGGGATTCTCAGTCATGTCACTTTTGAAGAACCAGTTAATTTTTGTGGTAAATCTAAACTATTTCATTTATTGATATTCTATGATAATTTCTGTGAAAAACCAGAAACAAAACTTAGTTAATTGGATTACAGAAGATATTAAATTCACAGACTCAGTGTATCTCTCACTCCAAAGTTAAGGCTTTCAATGGGAAGGAGTGTGGCCCTGAAACTTTGAGTAGGGCTATTTGGAAACACTTGGATGTTGCAAATACTAAATTTCTAAGTTACTCTGAACTTTCTTTACCAGTGAAAGCAGCCCCTTTTCCTATGTTTGAAAAGATCAACCTTTTCCATATCACAATGGCTTCTTTAATAACTTTTTCTGGTGCAATTATCTTAGAAGGAGATGCCTCTTCTTAAAATTCACCCAGAACATTTTACAACCAGTGTAAATTCTCAGCATGCTCCAGGATATGTATAAAGTTCTTTTTGGAACATAAGTATATTGCAAAATGTATATGGATGGATAAGAACAAATTTACTGATATTCGTGCTTCTAGTAGAGAGTGTGAATTTAATGTGCTAGTTTGGTAGGTTGGAAGAGTGCTAACATTTTATCTTGGTAGAGTAAAACATAGATTCAGTAGTAACTCAGTGAGATTGAAATACAAGAACTTCCTCTGTATAATATAAAGGGAAGAATCCAAAGGCCTAGGAAAATAGTGAAGTTGGAATGAATTTATCATGCGTGCAATGTTGTTCCCACCTTACTTTTTCTGAGAACGTGCAAAGGGCATTCAAGTGAATGTCTGTATCCTTGAAATATGGTATTGTCTTCTATAGGCCAGATATAATGAAAGGAAAGACTATTAATGAATTGGACTTGCCATGAAGATAATAAAATATGAAATTACCAGAGACTACGTGGATGCATTTAATATAATACACTGGGCTTAACCAATCTCTTGTCTCTGAAAACAAAGTAAATACAAAACATTGTTTGATCTACATAACAATAACAAGAACAAAATTCCAAGTAAGGGACCAAATATAGGATTTGAACCAATAGAGGGGGGAATCGCAAATTTCCCCCTAATTCAGAGTTAAGTCAGTTTACAGACTGAGCCTTTTGATTGAAGGCAAGTTTTGGGTTCCTTGCAACATTGCCGTGGACGTCTACTATGTGTCTTCTTCCTTGGCTATAGAAACCCAAGGTCAATTACAATTACAAAAACCCAAGGACATATACAAGGGTATATGTGCACTGGATAAAAAGAAATATCTAACCTTGTAAGGAGTGATTCAAATTCTGTAAGATTCAAAATACCAACATGAGGATTTTCAACAGTCAGATAACAAATGAAGTTATGTATCCAGTGCTCAATAGGTTAATGGATTCATGCGGTGAATATTTTTCCAGTTTCTAATTTGACATCTGGCAGAATCCCTGCATTGGCTTTTTTTTTTTTTTTTTTTGTCGCCAGGCAGACAGAGAGAGACATAGAGACAGAAAGCGAGAAATCACCCCCCAGGGGGGATGGTCACACTGCAATCCCTTCTCCTCCATTCTCCTCTCGGGATCTTGGGCACGCACGCACACGCGCCCGGCGTGAGTTTTAAGCCATCGGGTCTGGGACGCGAACCGCGTTCGACTACGTGGGAGTCCAGCGACATAGCCATTATGCTAACTGCTGGTTCCCCCGCATTGGCTTTTTTATTTTATTTTATTTTATTTTGAGAGGTTTTCACTATAGGGCACATGCACTTACCAGAAAGACAGAGAGAGACAGAGAGATAGAAAGTGAGAAATCACGTCCCAGGGTGGATGGCCATGCCACAATCCCTTCTCCTCCATTCTCCTCTCAGGATCTTGGGCACGCACGCACATGTGCTTGGCATGAGTTTAAGCCACCGGGTCCAGGACTCGAACCGCAGTCAACTACATGGGAGTTCAGCGACATAGCCATTACGATAACTGCTGGTCCCTAAATTGGCTTTCTGACTTAAGTAGTTGGGGTTACTATTAGAGGAAGGATAAGTGGATCCTACCAGAACTTTCCTTCCATGCTAAGTCATTTAAGCAGGATATGGAACTGAAATCAAGACTGTACTCTTTTGGGGAATTGCAGAAGTGAATGGTTTGTGTTGTGACCCTATTGAACTTTATGCCGTAACTTGATATCCAATGGGATTTTCTGGGAGTAGTGGAATATGTTCGGGACATGGGAGTGGTTTCCTTACGAAAACTTAAAGCAGCTCTTAGGGGGGAGTGAGTTTTCATTAATTAGTTCCCACAAGACAGGGTTCTCATGAAGCAAGTTGGCAAGTTTTCTTTTCTCTGCACATGCCATATGCCCATTTTCCTTTTCGATTTTCTCAACCATATTGTGAGGTAACACCAGAAACTGGCCAGATGTTAGTCTCATGCCTTTGCACTTTCTAGCCACCAGACTAGTTAGGCAGAAAACCTCTCTTCTCTATAATTTACCCAGGCTCTAACATTCTGTTTACAGCAACATAAGCAGACTAAGATTGAGTGCCACGATGAATGACCTCAAAGCAAGGTGGTCGTGCTATTCACATCTGAATTGATCTCTCCCTGTGGACCTGTACAGAGGTGATGAGTCTTTGAAAGGGATTGCATTATTTAAACCTTACCAGGTGGTTATTTCAATGGCAGCTTCTGTTCCAGATATAGATTTTTAAAGTTTTTTTCCTAGAAATTATAATGAGCCACCATTTTGAAGGCTCTATTACACAATGAAGTGGGCTTTATATATGTTGAGAGTGGATCTTAAAAATGCAAGGCAAAGACTAAAGTTGAAAATTTTTGTGCTTTGCTAAGATCACTTGAAACATTTTTAATTACACTATTTTGTTCTTCCCCCGCTATGAATTCAGTATACTTTTGCTCCTAATAGTCAGATCTTGTGGTACTTGTTTTGTGTGTCTGCCTTCAGACTATTGGTGTCTACTTCGTCTGAATGAACATTAGAAATGCCTGGGGAATGATCATTTCTTAGGTATATCCATGTATCATTGGTAGTATTGGCTGACACATATGGGTTATAAAGTCTTAGTTCCCTGAACATAAGTCTTAACTTATATTCCACTTTCCTGTGGGATCCAGTGGAAGCTACCCTTCATAGTGCATAGTCTGAGATTGTGCCTTGCTTGACTTAGACCTCTTTCCTTGCCCTCCTGCTCCCTATTCCCTTATTTGGTTTTCCCTGGGAATACTCTTTAAATAAATTATTTGTCCATGAATCCTAATCTTAGAATCAGGTTTTTGGGGGAACCAGCCTAAGATATTATCTTTTAGAAAATATGATGGAAAAATTTATTCATAATAAATTGGAGGAAAGAATGTAAAATGCCTATGAAAAACGATATGAAGTGATCTATAAAATGTGAATAAACAACATTAAAAGAATGCTTGAAAGTGCAGAGAAAGGCTTACTTATATAAGCAATTAAATATAATAAAACTATTTTTTATTACATTGATATGAAATTGGGACCAGCAGTTAGTGTAATAGCTATGTCGCTGGACTCCCACATAGTTGACCGCGATTCGAGTCCGGGACCCAGTGGCTTAAACTCGCCGGGCGCGTGTGCATGCGTGCCCAAGATACCGAGAGGAGAAAGGAGGAGAAGGGATTGCGGCATGGCCATCCCCCCTGGGGGGTGATTTCTCGCTTTCTGTCTCTCTGTCTTTCTGGCGAGTGCACGCGCCCTATAGCAAAAACCTCTCCAAAAAAAAAAGAGAAAAAAATTGATATGAAATTAAAAAGTCATTCTAAAGCAATTCTGAGATAATCTGAAAGAATTAACAGCAATAATTACTATTCACCATATTGAGATTATCATGTCAAAAATTTCATTAAGATTATTTTATTAATTTTACTTATTAATTTAAAAATACATACATTTAAAGGTATTGTTTAAAAAGTAAAAGGAAAATTAAATTAATAGAAGTCTCTCTATTAAATATAGAGAATGATGTTCTGCAGTTAATTATTAAGTAACAGCAAACTTCTATTTAGCATGTCATTATACACGTTGAGAGTATATACACATATGCATATATAAATAATTATATAAAGTATATGTTTGTATATATAGTATATGTATTTATAGATACACAATATATAACA
>NW_006203778.1:36785-40032 GCF_000334495.1 Tupaia belangeri chinensis
TGGGAGTGGTTTCCTCATGAAAATTTAAAGCAGTTCCTAGCAGGGAGTGAGTTTTCATTAATTAGTTCCCACAAGACAGGGTTCTCATGAAGCAAGTTGGCATGTTTTTTTTTTCTCTGCACATGCCATATGCCCGTTTTTCTTTTCGATTTTCTCAACCATATTGTAAGGTAACACCAGAAACTGGTCAGATGTTGTCTCATGCCTTTGGACTTTCTAGCCACCAGACTAGTTAGGCAAATAAACCTCTTTTCTCCATAATTCACCCTGGTTCAAACATTCTGTTTATAGCAACAGAAGAAAACTAAGACTTATATATAAAGAATATGAAATTAGAAAGTACCACAGACAGGTAGCCATGTCATATGGAAAATATATGTTTGTCAAGAGATGTATTTGAAAATTATTTTCAACAACATTGGTTACAGAAAATATCGTGCATCTTTTCAAAAGGGTTACCTCAAAAAGCATCATTCACATTAGTGTCAGAGCAGAAATCAATTAAATATATAGTTCTTGAGTTTATTAAAATCATCTGTGTAAGAATTGTGTGCTGTGGTTAATTATCTTTATATCTTCAACTGCCATTCTAGCATGATCAGTCCTCAATGTGCATTTTAAAAATTGGAATGAGTGTTATTCTTTTCTTTATCTTTTACTTTATCTCCTATAGTATATAATGACATTATATAGAGATTAATTGATATCTTAAAATTTAGGGCAACTATCAGATTATAGATGTCTTACTGAAAACGTTTACTCCTAGTTTCAACCATATTCTGAAGCAGAACCACTATTAAATATTTCCATCTCTTTTGTTATGCTATATACCTCATTGTCATTGTGGGTAGTTGGATGACTTATTGAATTACCATGGATATTTAATCTGTACATAATATTTAGGCCATCATTATTGAAATGAGATGGATGTTGGTACAAAGGCCAGATTAGATTCAGTTATAAGATTTAGATTGAGTTATAAGATTTTAGGTCCTTTTAAAATAATCTTTTCAATTACATATTCACGAAAGGGATCAATGAAGAAAAGCATGTTCTTATTTAAGACATGCAACATAATTCTAATACTATAGTATTTTTTTTAAAAAATATTTTAATAACAACTAAAACTTCTATTTCTCACCATATAAAAATCATCACAAAATGAAATTAAGTTTTATATGTAAGATTCAATGACTTAAGGCTACTAGAATAAAACAAATGGGAAATCCTTCATGACATTGATCTAGGCAAAGATTTTACTCTTCAGATGTCAAGCGTATATGCAGCAGAAGCAAAAATAGACAAATTGAATTACATTAAACTGAAAAGTTTCTTTCCAGTAAACAATAAATACAGTGAAGAGGCAACCTACATGAAATATCACCTCATACCCATCAGAATGTCTATTATCAAAAAGATGAAACATAACAAATACTGCTTAAGGATGTGGAGAAAAAAGAACTCTTATACATTATTGTTATGAATATAAATTAGTACAGTTGTTTTGAAAAATAGTATGAAGGTTCCTCAATAATTACAAATTGACTTAGTATATGACCCAGCAATCTCTTTACTGGGTACATATTAAAAAAAATTGAAATCAGTTTGTGAGAGATGTTTGCCCTCCCACACTTATTCCAACACTATTCACAATAGCTAATCAATGCAATTCACCTAAGTGTCCATCAATGGATGAGTGGATTTTAAAATGTGACAGATATGCAAAGTGGAATGACCTTGCTCATATGCAAAAAATTTTCAAAGAATTTATTATTATTATTATTATTATTATTATTTAATTTGCTACAGGGCATGTGCCCTCATCAGAAAGCAAGCATGCACATGAGAGAGAAAGTGAGAAAGCAAGTCACCAGGTCCAGGACTCAAATTGCGGTCAGCCATATGGAAGTTCAACACCTTGACCACCATGCTACCTGCTGGCTCCCCATATGTGGAAATTTGAAAAAACTAATCTCATAGAAGAGAGTAGAATAGCGTTTACCAATGACTTGGAATAGTAGGATAGAGGAGATTGGACAAGGTTGGTTAATAGGTGCAAAATTATGGAACAGTAAGAGGAATAAGTTCTAGTGCTTTATAGCATAGTAATAATAATTTATCATATGTTTCAAAATAGATAAAAAAGCTACGTAAAAATTTAATGTTCCTAACTTTAGTAAATGATAATTGTTTGTGGTGATGGATATATTAACTGCCTTGATTTGATCATTACATGATGCATGTGAGTTTCAATAATCACAGTGTACTCCACGTAATTACTGTGTGTCATTAAAAGTTAAATTAAACAAAATATCTTGATACCAGACATTACTTATATTTTATCATTATTCTCTTTAATATTCCTTTTATTCTAAATATTAAATAAATTAGTCTTTAAGCACATACATTTTTGTTGAAGATAATGAAAACAATACCATCTTAGTTTTATCAACCAATTATAAAAATTGTGCTTATTAATGCATAGATTGCCTCTTATATGTATGGTGTTGTAGTCATATAAGTTTATTGAGATAAAGTGTTTTTCAATATAAATAGGTTTTTCATATAACTTGTAAAACATATTGGATTGTTGGGAAAGTCATGATGTATTTTTGCATAGAAAAACAGAAAAACACATCATGACTTTACCAACAACCTAATAAATTAGCCATTAGTAGTTATTTTTTTCTTTTAAGTGGTTGATTCTGTTGTAACATATGAGTAGGAAGATCAGAGACTAAACATCTCTTATTATGATCATCTTAATCTTAAACCCAGATTTGCTGGGAAGAGAAGAGATGGGGTTAAATACAGCAACAAAATAAGTATGTTTTTCATTTGGTGTGGTGGGAGGTTACTAATGAGCATACTAATTGCGTATTTTTAGTTGATGAAAAATGACCAACTGGTGAGGAGTGAGCATTCCGACAGAAAACACAAAGCAGACACATAATTCACAGACCAGACACTGAGAGAGAAACCCTGGAATGAAAATAAGCATAGACATATGTGTGGATGGCTGCATGCCATGATGGAAGCTGCTGCCCTGAAGGAAGAGAAATGGTAGTGGGACTCTCCAGGTACTCATCTGCAGGTACTAACGAGTAACATAAAGATGTTGATAAAGATGTTGATGTTTCGGGGCCCTGCGCGGCCCTGCCTACCCCGGGACCCGGGCCGAGCGAGGCCACGGAGGGCGGAGGGTCCCCCCACCGTGGGCTCTGCCCTGCGTTCAGCTGCCTCTCCG
>NW_006203778.1:40854-49859 GCF_000334495.1 Tupaia belangeri chinensis
TAGCAGAGGGTGGGGGATGGGGAATCAGGGATGGCAAGACAAAGGGCAAGGTATGCAGGATGTAAGAATTGGAAAATTATTTGCTGAGAACATGTATGTGGATGTGCTTGATTGAGCCAATGCACAGTGTATTTTGATGGAAAATTCATTTGTGTGTTGTGACGGTGTAAAGTGAATTAATAAAAAAAAAAGATGCTGATGTTTCATAAAGAAAAATAAAAGAATTTTTTCTAAGAAGAATACTTAAAGGAGGCATTTTAGATAGAAAATTATGGCATTACTTTCTCCTCATGCATACTTGATACGATTTGAATTTATTCAGTATTCAATATGAATAAACGTTAGAGAACTCATCTAATATTTATACATATGGATAGCATTAAATGTACAAGGAAACTGAGGTACATAGAAGCCAAGGGAATTTCCAAGGGCCCGAAGTTAATGATGGCACTTTTCAGATGTCATATTATATATGCCTTACTATGGTTTCAATGTGTCCCCCCACACATTGAGATTTGACTGTGTCAGGATTGAGAGGAGAAAATTTAATCTGACTTTTTGTTGTGAGATGGGGTGTTTGGGTGGAAATTAGGATCAGGGAAAGCTGTAATTGGATACTCATAGGTTTATGAGCGGAGACACATACACTCTGCTCAAGCTCTTGTCATGTGATACTCTATACCTCTTCAGGACTCTATCACAGGAAGATCACCACCAGGTGTGGCTCCTGAACGTGTACCTCCAGAACTATGAGGTACATAAGTAAACTTTTGTTCTTAAGAATTACCCAGATTAGTGTATTTCTATTATTAGTAGCATAATAGAATAGAGAACATATGTTTTTACTGTGGATACTAATGTTCCATCTCTACCTTCTAATACAAATTCAAGATATTTAAATTAAGAAATAGATTTATAATATTTACCTTTATATTCCAAATCAAGATATTTTTTTGCATGCCTAATACAGTAAGCAGTATGCTAGGAAATACAGAGTTGACAAAGGCACCATCCTGGTATTGAAAAAATTATAAGGAAAAAATATTAATAAAATCTAATGTAGAAATACATCCTATATGCCAATAGCATGTTTTGAAAGCTGCCTGATCATAATATTTACCTATGACACAGTAAAAACATAGATTCCTGTGCTTCTCTGGAAGATTCAGATTCTGAAGTCTAAGATAGAGGCTTCTTTTTTTTAAAGTTTTTCGGTGTGTATGCTTGTGGGAAAGAGAGAGAGGAAAAGAGAGAAATCAACCTCCAGGAGCGATGACTGTGCAGCAGTCCTGTTTACTCCTTTCTTCTCTTGGGATTTTGAGCACTCAAGCACATGGGCCCAGCATGATTCTCAAACCAGAGTCTGGAACTCAAACTGCAGTCTACCATGTGGGACTCCAGTGCCTTAACTGCCATTCCACCTGCTGGCCCCAATAGAGGCCCTAGTAATTGCTTAAAAAATATTGTAGGTGATTCTTATGATCAAGCAGTTTGGGAAGACATTGCCATAACTTTCAAATATTTCCACACATTGTAATCACCCAAAGAAATGTAAAACTTATTAGTGCCTATGTCCCACTCTTTCTCAACTCCAGAGACAGTGATTTGATTATTTGTTCTTAGGTATGACATGAGATTTGGAATTTCTAAAAGTAATTCTCCAGGTGATTATAAAGTACAAAGAATTTGGGGACCTATTTCATATGTTTATGAGGATGTGGTGCTCAAGGAAGGTATTAAAAAGGAAATGCCATCAAATAAAATTTTAGCCATCAAAGAACATTTTAGACTAATACAATATATATATATATATATATATGTAATAAAAATGCTTGTGGCATAAGAGGTGATATATATATATATCTGCCTGTGACATAGGTGGTGTTTTATATATGTGTATATAAAATATATAGAGTATTCATGTGTGTATATATATATATATATATATACACACACACACACACACACACACACATATATATATATATGAAAACCTCCTATGTCACAAACATTTTTTTCTTTAGCCAGAAAGTGTGTGCAAAGAAAGAATGAAAGAGAGGGAGCTCAATCTTTTTACCCTAGTGGAATGTGGTCATACCATGGTCTTTTTCCTCCATTTCTCCTTCCCATCACATACATCTACCTGGTATGTTTATTAAGCCTCTGGGGCCAGGATTAGAATCACAATGAGCCATGTAGGATCTGGCTCCCAATGTGTAGGACTTGAGACTATTCACTGTTCTCTGATCATAAACTTTCATAGCTCCAAACCTATGCTAATGCCACTTTTAAATCTGCAATACCACTGAGCTATGTGGTAGCCCAAACATTTTTTCATATATATCACTTTTAATATTCAAGACAAACTATCAGGTTAGTATTATGTGTATTAAATTTGAAGTTAGGAAACCTTGTTCAAGCTCATGGAGGTCTACAGTGATTGACCAGGTCTTTAAAGCTAGATTTGTGTAAATCTAGAACTTGACTTATCATTTTGCTGAGCTGACTTTCAGATATAGCTTGAATAATGAAAAGACTTGCAGCTGAAAAAAATTGGGATGGAAGACTTTCCAAGGAGAGACACCAAAGTCATCGAAAAAAGGAAAGGTTTAAATTGGAAACTTTGATTCCAGATAACAGAGGCATTAAATTGACTAGTTGGATGATCATCAGACAATTGATTGTCTTATTTATTCATTTAGCACACTGCTATTTTATAGTGATATTGTAAGTATTGTATATTTTTATGAAAAAGAACCACCTTTGGTTTAAATATGATAGGTTAAACATTTCCTTGGACTTTGGAGTCTAAATTTGTTTCCATCTTTGCTTTGTTTGTTTCTGTTAATATATTACCCCACATTATGAAGAACACATTGAGGTCTGTGCCATAATTTCAAGCAGAGTGCTCAAGGATATTAAATAATCATTTTTGTTAAGACTTCAAAACACCAGAGATACGTGGTTTTAAAAAATACAGGAATAAGTTTGTCCTTTCTCTCAAGTGGGACTCCAGAAAGTAGAAAGCTTTTAAGGATAATATATAAAATAAAACAGTCCAAATGTAAATATTGCAGATTTAAAAGTGGCATTAGCATAGGTTTGGAGCTATGAAAGTTTATGAGCAGAGAACAGTGAATAGTCTGAAGTAGCAGGCATGTATGCAGTTCACGTTAGAGTGGTGGGGCATAAGGATAAAAGGTAGTTAGGAGGAAATATATAAAAAAGCATGGAATATTATGCTAAGGATGCTACAATTATTTCCTTAAGCACTGGCAACCCATGGGACATTTTCAGTGGAGAATGGCAGTATCATATATTCATCTAAAAAAAAGATAGCACTGGGGTGCAGACAGTGCTGCAGTGGTAAAACGCAATGCTCTGCAAGGCAATGCCACACAGGAAGGCTCCTAGTTAAAGTTTGGAGACCTCCCTGAGAAGGCCAAGCATATGCATGCCATTGTGTGGGGATGGCTAAAAGCTGGGGTAGATTACAACATAATAACCCTGTTGGGGACATTCTCTCTCTATTTCTCTCACTCATGAAAAGAAGACTACTCTGTCCATGGAGACAATATTGAAATCATTTGGAAAGACAGACAAGGGGACAAGAAGGGAGGTACATGTGCCAATTAGGCAGCAGCTGTACTAATACAGATGAGAAATAAAGAAGGTGACCTACTTTTGGAGAGGCACTGAGAACAGAAAGGACCAAACATTTTCAAAAGTAAAGTAGAACGGAATCATAAATGGAATTGAATAGGGGACAGTGAAGGAAGAGGATGAAAACAAAATGACCCTAAAACTCCTAACCTAAGGAATCAAAGGCAGATGTGTCAGTTTCAGAAGTAGTGTGGAATCTGAGCATGAAGGTCTGATGAAAAGCACTCATTGGTTAAATATGTAGTAGAAAGGATACACAGGGTATAAATGCACTCTGGGTAATGTATAAACTATAAATTAATCTGTTTTAAATCACATTAAAATGTTAATAGACTTAAGAGCACATCGGATGCAAATCAAATTACTCAGTTATAACATCAGGTAAGTAGAGAAGGATTGTCTTTATAGCACATTGTCTGGCATGGATTAGGTAGTTCTGTAGAGAAGCCATGAGTATGAGGAAGTGATGACAAAGAAACTGCTTTGTCAAGTCCTGTCACTGTCTCCATTAGATACTTGGCTCAATTATTTAATAGAGAAGAATAATGAAGAGAAAATATAAAAAGAGCCATTTTTATAATGCTAGATATAGATCATTTGTTAAATGGTGCTAATGAACTCAGCCAATACTAAATGGATTTATTTTCTGCAAGGAACTGGAAACAGTTTGAATAATCTAATGATATATATCTGTAGCTTTTTTCTAGGCCTTTTTTTCTTTTCTAAAAAATCCAACTTAACCTAACAAGTACAGTGAATGTACTTATAATAAAAACTTCATCAGAAAAGACCGAATTTGTACATTATTTGGAATCTGATTAAATTCAATTTAGCAACCAGTCAAACTGCACTTATCTATGATTTTGCAAAGACATGGTAGAAAGCAACTTTCTAAGATCAGGTTTCACTGTGGATTTCCAGGGAACTGCCACAAAATAAATCTCCCACAAAAATCTCTCAAGTAATTTCTGCAATGTCAAGTTTAACAGTCTCAGTAAGTGAATGTTTATACAGGATGGAGATTAGAAGCCTTCTGATCTAGTATTACACTAGTAAAACATGTTACGGATCAGTAAGGGCAGTTAAATTAGATCAAGGACAGGCAGAGCATGCGTGTGTGTATGTGTGCATGTATACACACACCAGATTTATGAAGCTGAAATCCAATCTGTTGTGTTCATCGAGTTATCATAAGTAGCCCCAAGCTAGATCTAATGGAGAGTGATACATCTATCTTAGATGTATTGTGGTATACTTTGATATAAGATAATGGAACAGGATACTTTCAAGTTCTTTGAGTGTTAAAAAATCCTTATTAATAACCAGTTATTAAACACTCAGTAGGTAAAACTAAAAAGTTTTAAGAAATAAGGGAGAAAGCAATCATAATAGAGTTGGAAAAAAATAATTAAACTTTAAAGAAAGTGGTACTATACACTTAGCTTGTCTTACTACTGTGAATTGAAGATGTCTTATTTCTTTCCAGCTTTTAATGTATAATTGTGAAAGTACTAATTCTTAAAATGGCTCTATTATAAAACTTTCCCATGATTGAATTAATACAATCTTATTAGGCAGCTAGAATAAAATAGATGCAACATTGTCAATTTTTTTTTAATAGCAGGACTTAAAAGTATTCTAAGATTGCTTCACATTCTGTAAGGAACTCTCAGATGCAATGTCTTAATTTTTCCTCAAAAATATCAAAGTCGTATTGTAGGAAGTTGAAACATAACTCCTCTGAAGATGAAGAATCTGGGATTCAGAAAGTTTATGTGACTTTCATGAGATCACACAATAAATCAAAGTGACCTGACTCTTCAAACAGTTTCTTTCTTTGGGAATGCATTTATATAATCTGAAGAGAGACTACTGTCTCTTACAATGACTTCATTAGTTTGCAAGACTGCTATAACAAAGTTACCACAATCTAAGTCGCTTAAATCGCAAACCTTCACTGTTTCACCGTTCTGGAGGCTAGAAGTCGAGGAACTAGAAGCAGAGGACTGTCTGTTGATGATAGTGTGTATGATATCTTTAACTGGACTGGTGTGCAGGGTCTTCATGCTGGGAAAATTCATTTTACAAGCTGTATTGTTGCACAGTGATTAAATGTGTAAAATAAATTTTAAGATAAAATAAAATAACTACACTCAAAAAAAAAGTCAAATATCAAGGTGTTGGCAGTTAGTTCCTCTGAGAACTGTGAAGTCAAGAGTTGGGTTAGACCTCACTGTGAGGCTTCTCGGTGATGGTTTTCATGACCATATGGCCTTCTCCCTGTATGTTCACCTATTCCCTCTGTACACGTTTGTGTCCAAATTTCCCCTTTTTGTAAGGATGTTAGTCATAGGGAAGCCTAACTTAATATTTCTAATATGTTAATATTTCACCTTTCTGACTGTACTTCTTGCTTGTTCAATCGTTCAAGGGCAATTTGTCATTTCCAGTAACATAGAGTTTGATAAATGAAAGGAAGTAGCTTCCAATTACAAATAATTGATTACCAGTATAAGAGAGAAACTTTTAAGAAAAAAAGTGAAATAAACTGTTATTAATTGTACAAGACATAGTAATAACTATCAGCAGCTTTACCTTATTTTTGTGAGGAGCAATTTTATGTAGGTGTGATGAATGCACACCTGCAATGTGGCAATGAATTAGAGCTGTGCTGAAACACTTAGGATGAGCAGGAGAACTTAAGGAAGATAATTCGTTCCTATTAGTGGCACCTGGCTTTAATTCTAGAATTTCAAACATTAGTATTAAATAAGGATCCTAAGTTTTTCTTTTGAATAGAGTTGTACATGAAGGTGAGATTAGGGTCTGGATGTGAGACAGGTAAAAGTGTATCAGGTGGAATGTCATTAGCATTTCAGAAGAGTTCATCATTCTGCAGGTGATCCTGAGTCATTCCAAGATTTTTTACTTTCAATAGAAATATCACATGATGGTTAGTGTAATGGCTGTGTCGCTGGACTCCCATGTAGTGGACCACAGTTCGCATCCTGGACCCAGTGGCTTAAAACTCACGCCAGGTGTGTGTGCGTGCGTGCCCAAGATCCCGAGAGGAGAATGGAGGAGAAGGGATTGCAGTGCGGCCGTCCCCCCTGGGGGGTGATTTCTCGCTTTCTGTCTCTCTGTCTCTCTCTGTCTATCTGGCGAGCACACACACCCTATAGCAAAAACCTCTCCAAAAAAAAGAAATATCACATGATATTTCATCTTTAGTTGATTTTTCTTTCTTCGATTTAAAAAAAAAAAAAAGTGTGTGTGTGTGGGGGAGAACAGTAGGCAGAAATTAGGAAGCCTGAAGCGACTAGGTCTTGGTTTCCTTGCTACAACGTAAAGCATGTAAACTCTAATATTTTATAATATTTTATAGTTCTATTGATTTGGGGAAGTATATGCTGTAAGTCAGCTTCTGATCAGCAGTGTCACAGTGCACAGCTCTGGGTGCCACTTCTCATGGCCGCCCAGATCTGATGAGTCAATATTTTAATCAATTTTATCTCGCTCTTACTGCAATTTATTAGCATCAGGACCAGATTTTACTAAGCACACTGAGCTTCATTTGCACACACATAAATCACTGACAAATTCCTTTAGCATTTCAATATGAAAGGTACTAAGTTCTCTCAACTGGATCTTTGAATATCATTTCCATTTTGAAAAACTAATTAGTCAGGAACCAAAATGAAATGTAAAACAAAGTACGTAGTAATAAGTAACAAGGAAGAGAATGGGTTAACGTTAATCCATTTTCTACACAAGAACATATTTAGCTTTTTTTCATGAATTCTTTTTCATCAGAAGGTAAATAATAAAGATTATCTTTATCTTCATTAATATAGGTAATTTATTATCTATTAAAAGAATTAAGAGAAACATTCTTCCTTCAGAATTTCTCATGATGATGTCTCCTCCTCAATTAGATCTTATTTTAAATATCAGCCTACCTCAGTCACTGTATAACTCCCACCAGTTCCTTTTAACCCTACTACTCTGTTTAATGCTCCCCATAGAATTTCTCCCTCTCCCTCACCCTGTCTCTCTCTGGAGAGTGTATATGACCTCTGCAATGAAAAAATAAATTCAGATGCAGTAAATGAAGTCATTTAATGTTTTTGTTGTTGTTTCTTCTATGTGTGAGATGTTCTACTTGCAGAAGTTGCACTAGAACAATGAACCAGTATTCTTACTCCTCACAGTTTCCATTCTAATGAAAAGAGCAAGCAGTAAACCAAAATATCAATAAAAAATAAGTACATCATACAACAGGGATTAAGAAGTGCCATGGACAAATTCACACGGAGTAAGGGAAGAGAGTGACAGGGAGTCCGTTTTAGATGAGGGTGGTCAGGGAAGTCCTCTCTGCTGAGGTAGCATGAGGACAGAGTGGGGTGATAGTGCAATCCATATGAAGGGGGTTCCTCAAAGTCGAAGTGTTAAGTTCAAGTTCAGAGGTGGAAATATGCTTAGCTTGTAAAGAGCATCAAGAACAGAATAATCGGATTTTATTCTGAGACACATTAAAAAAATGCAATGCTTTGAGAAGAATTGACACAACTAATTATTTATGATAGAACACATGCACATGTGCGTGTAGGAGAGAGAGAGAGAGAAGCGCCATCCTCAAGGTCTAGTCATGCCACGACCCCCTCTTTATAATCCTTTCGCGTGCTGGGATTCTGGGCATGTGGTCCTAGTGTGTTTTCAGGTTTCCTGGGCCAGGGTCTCTAATTCTGATCAACTTGTGATATCCAGCTTCACAGACCAATATCCTACTGACTGTGCCACAGGGGCTGGGCCATAACCTCATTTTTCAAAGGAAAGAAGTCTCACAGCTGTTTGGAGAATAGACTCTAAGGGCCACAATTTAGGCCAGGCAAGGAAATGGAAGACAAACCTTATGCAGGGGCCCAAGGAAGAGGTAGTGGTAACCATAGCCAGGATAGTGGTGAAACCGATATGAAGTGGATGTAAATTATTGGAGAGAAAGAAGAGATCAGAGATGTCTTCTCAGATTTTCATCTAAGCACTTGAATAAATGGATTTGTCACTAATAAATAATTACAGGGAGACCCATCCCCAGTGGCATACAGTGGGTCAGACTGCCATTTGGCAGACCAAAGCCATGTGAGGAGCCCACTTTTTATTTCCAGCTCATTTTAAGAGCCAATCTGTAACCCCAGGTACTCAGAGAGCTGAGGCAAGAGGACAGTGGGTTCATGACCCATGTGGACAACATCATGAGACCCTGTGTGAGTGATCCTGGGCATGGTAGTGCAAGACTGTCATCCCAGAGGACTGTGACAGAATGATGCTGTCTTAGCAAAAAA
>NW_006203778.1:49890-56725 GCF_000334495.1 Tupaia belangeri chinensis
AAAAAAAAAAAAAGAATTCTATAGAATGCGAAGAAAGAAGGTTTAAACTTTTTTTAATTTTATAATTTTTGCTGTGTGAGGGAGCAGGGGATTGCTTCAGCAAACAAAATGAAAATGGTCAGCTTTAGAAAAATTAACTTTAGAAAAGATGACTTTCAAAAGAGTTCAAAAACTAAGGGCTTCAAAAGATTTTTAAAAAGCTGAAGCTTCTCTATATGATCCAGAGGAAACAGCTATTCTTAATTTTGTACTTATCATTCTCATGTGTCTTTTATGTTTTTATTATGTAAATATGCATAAAAATAATAATGTGTATATTGCTTTATTTTTATTTTCAGAGGACATGTGGACTCACCAGAGAAGGGAAGATATAACACATGCATCTGGCATGCCTTTGAAGCTGCTGGGTCAGGACTTGAACTGCTATTGACCATGTGAGATTTAGCTCCCTTAATTGTTGGGCTATAGGGCTGGCCCTTTTGTACCCTCAAAAAAATAATTATTGGGAACCAGCAGTTAGCGTAATGGCTATGTCACTGTACTCCCACGTAGTCGACTGCGGTTTGCGTCCTGGACCCGGTGCCTTAAAACTCATGCTGGGCGCGTGTGCGTGCGTGCCCAAGATCCCAGGTGGAGAATGTAGGAGAAGGTATTGCGGCGTGACCACAATCCCTGGGGGGTGATTTCTCGCTTTCTGTCTCTATGTCTCTGTCTGTCTGGCGAGCGCACGCACCCTATAGCTAAAACCTCTCCAAAAAAAAAATTCACCTAATTTTATTTATCATTATATTAACTTTAATTAGATCAGAAATATTGAGAGAGAGAAAGAGAAAATGAGAAAGCAAGGGATATATTTTGAGAACTGCATCATTATGGAATTAAAAAAATTTATTTATTTTTATTTTATTTTATTATATTTTAAGTATTTTAATCATTATATATCACTTTGATTGTAAGTTGAGTTTACCCAACATGAATATGCTTCATACCAGTCCAGTTGAGGATACAAAACACATTATCATTGACAGATAATAACCTATTTTTGTGTCCCATGAATGTCTTGCCTCTCTATTTCCTACTTAATTTTTTCCCTTACACTCCCCCTTTTCTCACCCTCTTCCCACATTGTATCCAGAGTCTTAAACCATTTTTAATGCTTCTATACCCTCTGATCTCTCAGTTTCCACCACAGAGTGCAGACAGTGTATGTTAAGTGGAGACATACAATGTCTCTCTTTCATAGCCTGGCTTGGTTCACTCAGCAGTAAATCTTCCATATTTGTCCACTTTTTGTCAAATTCCAAGGTCTTGTTGTTTTGTTTGACTGAGTAGTATTCCATTAAGTATATGCACTACACATTTTCAATCCATTCATCTGTTCATGGACATTTGGGTTGGTTCCATTGCATGAACATTATAGAGTGTACTTACACAAATTCAGATTGTACTATACATCTAGGCTATCTGTTTTAACTTACTTCTTCTAGAGTACAAATCTGTACACAGCATGCTACTGTACTAACACTGTAGGTCATTATAAAGGTATGGTACTTGTAAACCTAAACATATCTAAACATAGAAAAAATACAGTAAAAATATAGTTTGGAGTACCTTTTAGTCCTTAATTGCTTTTATTTCTGGGACTCGAACTGCAATCGACTACATGGGAGTCCAGCGACATAGCCATTATGCTAACTGCTGGTCCAAGTGTGTGAACATTTCTAAGAGGCCTGCTCCACCCCATATATTTTAAATTTATAGCAGTTGTACATAGAGGAAATGGGCTGTTTTATAAGGCTTTGAGATTCCTTATAGAGGAAATTTCCAAGCAATGACTTGCAACTTCTTGGATAAGTATGTTGAAAGGACAATTCAGGATTATCTCAAAGACAGGATATTCCCAGCCTTGGATCACACTGATAGACTTAGGTATTCCCTTGACCTCTAGTAACAGTAAACATGGTTACATTCATTGACAAATTTGTTCATTTATTTTCTTTACTTGGTAAACTATTTTTAGGTTTTTTACTTTTTTTTTCCTATGAGAGTGAGAGATGAGAGACACAGAGAAAGAGAGAGAAATAGAAGGAAAGAAAAGCACCTTTCATAGTTTCTCATACTGAAAAGACCTCCCCCTAACCTTCCCAATCAGCCAGATATATGTGTGTGTGTGCTCAGTGTGTACATGTAGATCCGAGAGATGAACCTGTGATCTTCGTATGGATCCAACATTGCCAGAAAGTACCTTGTCACTGTGGTACCAAGCTGGTCCAACAATCATTTTTTATTTAAAAAAGTTTTTTTCATTTATTTATGATAGAGCACGAGTACATATGTGAATAGTGAAAGTGAGAACGACAGTTAGAAAAGAGGACCATTCAGAGGGTCTGGTTGCCCTTCAATCTCTCTCCACCAGTCTTCTAGCCAGTTGCCTCTTATGCATTCTCACGCTTGGGCACTTGCCCAGTGTGTGCCAGGCTAACCAGGCCAGGGATTTGAACTAGGGTTGCCATGTGGGGTCCTGCTTCCCCTAAGCAGTGCTTATCACTGTGCCATGGAGGTGGCTCAACAACAAACACTGTGTTTTAATCACACACAATGGGCTACATTTTGGGAACACAATGTGTCTAGGTGGAAACATAGAGATATGTACACATATTAATTAGTTGCAGAATTATACCGTAAGTACTACAAGCAGCTCTACACAAAATGCCAGGGAGAGAATATGGAAAATATCCTCCGTAGTAAAACTGAACAAAACAGAGGTTGTGAATTGGTGTGTAGGTCCATTATAGAGTGAGCAATGAATAATAGCAGCAAAGCCAAAGGTTGCAAGGATAGGCAAATACGGAAAATGCCACACATGCTCTCCAGTGAGAGCTTGGGGTTCTTCTGAGGAAAACAAAGACTCCATGAATCTGAACAAGTCCAACATCTATTGCTCTGCCTCTTCCTGTTGTTTGATTATCTGTGGTTGCTTTGTTCCGTCAGATTTCAAAGGTGATTGATGTTCTGGGATGATGTCTGAGACTGTAGCAGAAAGAACAGAAGCAGAATTGGGGGTGGGTGAAAGAAGAGATCATTTTTTTTTTCTTCCTTGTGAATCCCAGAACTGGAGAATTTGTCACAAAGTGTTCTTATTTTCCCTGAGACCTAATTTTTTTTGGTGGTAGAATATCTTAGTATATAATTAATGAAGTTCTCATGCTGTTCTTGTCTAGCTGAAAGCATTAAAATCAAGGCAAAAAAAATCCTTTATCTTGGCAACTCAAAATTGGCTTTGAGTACTGCAGAAAGGTATTGCAGTTTCCGGTATCTCACAGTTTCTTATTACATACATGGTATTCACAACGTGCCTCATTCACAGAAAGGCAGAAAAGAGTCAAACTTAACCATATACTTATAATTGAAACCCAGCAAGGGTTGCTTTTCATCTTGTGAATCCAAGTCTCTCTGGACTAAAAGATAAAGCTTTCCATAGATCATGTAAATGACACACATGGGTTATTTCCAGAATTGTCATTGAAAGGCTTTTAACAAGTTGGAGACGCTCAGTGTCACTTAAAGGTTGTCTCTACCCTGAGACTCCTTAGAGAATTTAATTACAATCTGAGAACTTCAATAAGCCAATGTTAAATTAGTACCTTTGTTTGTTTTTCCTTAGTCTTGTCAAAAGGAAGATTAATGTATAGGTTTTCTGCACACAGTATAACTTTTGTTTTTACAGGAATGTGGTGTCTAAATCAAAATTCCATTTATTTGCAGGAAAACTCACGAGTGTGCAATGATCTTTTCACCTTTTCTCCAGTTATTTTCAGTCTTCATTTTTTCCCCTGGTAAATAAACGTTTACTCTTTTTTAACCCTCCTTCTGTCCCCTCCCCGATCCCTTGATGCTTGGATGCTATAATCTTTGAGTCTCACTGTCTAAATGGGGAAAAAAATAATAATAAAGAGTTCTGAAAAGATAGAAGCTAAGGTAAAAAACCCATAGGGTCATTTTACAAATGGAATCACTAAAAAGCAATGCTTCTTGCTGAGTAATAGCACAGAACCTTCAAATCACAGAAATTAGAGACAGGAGACCTGTCAGGTCACCTTGTCCACCTCTGATGGCAGCTTTAGGTATTTAGTGTGAAATGACGTGAGCAGAGAAGCAATGGTAACCACTCTGGGGAAACTTTATCCCTCAGTAATACATCTCTCTGCTGAGAAAATATTACAGAGAGCAAGCAGTCCAGCTTTTCTTTTGCCGAATTTTACATCATTTCACTATGGTATAACCTTTCAACATGCAACCACACTTTCTTTTCCTCCACCATGTTTAAAACCTACAATCTTGGAATATAACAACATTAATATTGCCTTCCTTATAGCTATTGAATCAAGTTATACAAATTTCATCTTAAAACACTACCATGTAAATCAGTCCACATTGCTTAATCCAGTGCTTTCTTTTTTATTTTCCTTTTTATTTATTTATTTATTTGCCATGTGGTACATGCACTTGCTGGTAAGAGACAAAGAGAGACAGAGGGAAAGTGAAAAATCACTCAGCAGGGAGGATGGCCACACTGCAATCCCTTATTTTTTATTCTCTCAGGATTTTGGGCATGTATGCACGCATGCCCAGAATGATTTTCAAGCCACGAGGTTCGGGACTCGAACCACGTTGACCATGTGGAGTCCAGTGCCTTAATCACTATGACATCCATTGGCCCCGATTCAGTACTTTTCTAAAGGTTTACTCATTGTACTTCCATTCCCTCTTCTCAGGAGCTGTATTTCTTGTAATTGCATTTTTCATGTATATTCCTAAAAGAGTTTTGTGTGATTCTTTTAGAAAATGAAGGTGGTGTTTAAGCCAGTGGCTGGACATTACAATTCCCATTGAGATTCAGATAACTCCCACATACATAATTTATTTTCCTAAAGCTACAAGTTTTCAAGACATCATCAAGTTTAGTATCCCACAAATCTATGTACCTTCTGGTACGTGAGGCTGTCCATGTACCTGGCTAAAGATGTACTGTAATTTGATAACTCTCTCAGAAAATCCTGAATAGAGCTATGTGACTGATTCATTCTTGAATAAATTATCCAATCTACATGTATTTCAAAATGTCACATATTACAGTACTTTCTGGAAGATAAAATTCTACATTTGTGGTTGCAAAACCTTCACTTCTCCTAGGTTGGAAATGGAGAGGAAAATCTCTACTCAGTTGTCTCAGAGGGGAAATTAGTTGAATCTCTTCTTTTTTAATAATTATTTTTTATTTAACTTTATTTGTATATTTATTTATTGTAATTTGACTAGAGAGGGACAGAGTAAGAGAGAGAGAAAAAGAGAGAAAGCAAGCTGCCAGGTCTGGGACTTGAACTGTGGTCAACCATGTGGAAATCCAGTGCCCTTAACCACCATACCACCTGCTGGCCCCTAGAAGAATCTTTTAAAATTAATTAATTAATTTTAATTGACAATATGAGGGCCCTCAAAAAAGCTCCTCGGAAAATAGAATGAAAGTACAAATTTATTTGGGTGCAAAAATTTTAAACTCCATACAGTTTTTTTATGATCTGGATTTTCTATGTACTTTTTAAAGTCTCCTTGTAATTGTGTCTATTTATGATGTACAATGTGATATTTTGACTATGCAATCTTATGAAAGATATAATAGAACTAATTAACATATCTGTCACTGCACCGGTTTATCACTTATTTGTGTGTGGTGAGCATCTTATAGGTCGATTGGAGCAATTTTGAATATATAATAAGTTATTGTTAACTGGTCATCATACAGCATAAGAGATCACAAAACTTATTCCTCTAGTCTCATTTAAACTTTGTACCCTTTGATCTACTCCTTTCTTTTATGCATGCCACTCCTCTCCCCACTGCTGGTAGCCACTTTTCTACTATTTCTTTGAGATAAAATGTTTTTAGATTCCACATGGGAGTGAGATTCCACAGTATTTGTCTTTCTGTGCCTGCTTTATTTCACTTAGTATAATGTTCTACAGTTTCATCACGTTGTTGCAAATGATAGAATTTTCTTCTTTTTTAAGGCTGTGTAATAACCCGTTGCTTACAAATACCAGACTTTTTTTATTCATCTATTGATGAACACTTAGAATCTTAAAGACCTGAATTTAATTCTAAGATACTCTGATGATGAAGAAGTTCTTAGGCTAATTCCTTCTACATCAACCACTAGCACCCCAGACCCCATATTATTGTCCTTAAGTGGTTTGCTGCTCACTGTTTAATATCCTGACAAAACATGGGCATGCACTCTTTTCCATCATGCCTCAGGGTAGGCGACAACAGTTCAATAACACTTTAGTAAAGATTTGAGGGCAACCAGAGGGGCATACATACAGAAAATCTGGCATGCAGTTTAAAACTTAAATTGTTGGTATGTAGGTTTAATTTTTGGCCTATATCCACTTAGAATGCCCAAAGCATAGGCATATTTATGTCTGAAATGTAGAACTCTACTGAACCTAAGAAGAGCATGGTAAGAGTGATACTTACTCTTGGAGCCATTCCTGGTGGAAGTTGGGTCTGCGCATGCATATCCTTTCAACGATGATGATAAACTTCTATGAATTTTTCTGTGAGAGGGGATCTAGATATTTTTGAGCCAAAAACTGAAACAAAATAAAGAATTCAACAAATTTGTCTTAGCTTGATGACTTTATTAATTATTATTATTATTATTATTATTATTATTATTATTATTATTTTGCAGAGTTTTTTACTATAAAGCACATGCACTCATTGGAGAGACAGAGACAGAGAGACAGAAGGGAGGAATCAAACCCTCCCCCAA
>NW_006203778.1:58129-65079 GCF_000334495.1 Tupaia belangeri chinensis
ATTATTATTATTATTATTATTATTATTATTATTATTATTATTATTATTATTATTATTATTATTATTATTATTATTATTATTATTATTATTATTATTATTATTATTATTATTATTATTATTATTATTATTATTATTATTATTATTATTATTATTATTATTATTATTTTGCAGAGTTTTTTACTATAAAGCACATGCACTCATTGGAGAGACAGAGACAGAGAGACAGAAGGGAGAAATCACACCCTCCCCCAAAGGGGATGGCCATACTGCAATCCCTTCTCCTCCATTTTCCTCTTGGGATTTTGGGCATGCATGGCTACACACCTGGCATGAGTTTCAAGACACTGGGTCTGGGATCGGAACCATGATCAGCCATGTGGGAGTCCAGCACCTTAACCACCATGTCACCTGCTTGTCCTGATGACTCTAAAACAAGTCAAAGAAGGAGGGCCTGGAGGAGCAGAGGAGGGAGAGAAGGTCAGGAGAGGAATGGCTGGTGGACAGAGAACTAGAGAAAGAGAGATGATTATATATTGAGTGCTTACCATGCAGGCATGGGCTCTCTGTACATTATTTCATTTCCTCATTACTGAAATGGTTGGGATATAGAAAGAGAAATAGAAAAAAATTCGGTCTAACTCCTGGCTCATATCCTTCCATCCACACACACCGCACTATTTTTCAGACATGAGGATTAATGAGACAATAATGTTGGTAAAGTGTTCTAATTTCCTTTGAGAAAAAGAGCTATAAAATTTTATTGTTATTGTTACTGGTATTATTGAAGCTCAATGAGTGCTTTAGTAGCCCCATTGATGTAACTAATATTACTCTCATATATTTCATTTAGAGAAATAGTCTAAAAATAAGAATAGGAGATTTATTGCATTTTAGATTCAGTTGGTTACCTAGTGCAACTTTGCAGATGAGAACCTTGAAGACTGCATCTACAGCCAAGGTCACAGATGGTCTTGAAAATAAAAATTCAGAACTGAAACCCAATAGGTGCACGTACTCATGCACAGCTCTCCCAAGAGAGTAAAAAGGGGGTGAATTAAGGTGAAAGACCTGAAACATTCAATCTTCTTGGTCTATAATTGTTGCACAGAGAATGTAGCAATAATTCATCCACTTGTTCATTGGAAATAATGGGTTCAATTCAGGTCATTTGGGTATCCAGGAAGGAAAACATTTTTCCCTTTTCTATGAAAGTGAGTTGTGTTAATTATGAATAACAGAATTATGTAAACGACAGGAAGGCATTGTGAAAGGTCACAGAATCATGCACATTCAGGTACAAACAAGTACTACGGCGTAACTAATTTTGGTTTCACCATTTTAAAAAGATTCTATATTGGGAAATAATTATGTTTTCTCACAAAGGCTGCATTTATGTACAAATAATTACAAGCTTAAATTGTAATTTAAGAAGGACAGAATGAGAATTTGACCTTCATTTTTATGTGAAATTATATGTTCAATTATTGTTTGCCTAAGCTTAGACTTTATTTTGCTCAGAGTTCTTTTCATGTGCTACATTTTTCTTTTAGTTATTTGGATTTTACACTTTGTTCTGTCCTAAGCGCCTGATTGATTCAGATTGAATCTTCATTTTTAAAAGAATTCTTTCATTGAACTTTATTCATTTATTTATTTATTTTAATTTGACCAGAGAGGGAAGGGGAGAGGGAGGGGGGGAGAGAGAGAGAGAAAGAGAGAAGGCAAGCCATCAGGTCCGGGACTCTAACTGCAGTCAGTCATGTGGGAGTCCAGCGACCTTAACCACCACGCCACCTGTCAGCCCCTTGAATCTTCATTTTTAGAGAAGAAAACTTAAGTCTAGAGAAAACAAGCACCTCAACCAAGGTCTCACAACTAGGTGACAATGTTTAATCTAGATCCCATTTTACTACATTCTTCTGTTTCATTGACTATAAATTTGCATAGCTTTTTAACATTTTATTTTTCCTAGAGCTTCTCTCTCTCTCTCTTTTTCACTAAAGAGTTGATGTAAAAAGAAGACAAGGAATTATTTACTGTCTGTTGCTGAGGACAGAGAAAGTGGAGAGCACCCAGCAGCCTTCATAGCCCTGGATAGCAGTTCTATGTGGTACAGCTGTGCAACAGCAAAACTAAGCCTTTGTTTTGCATTGAGGCCTTCATAGGAGTCGAGATATAAACCTCACAGATTGATGCAGAATCTGCAAGAGCTAATTATTTCTTCACGGTAATCTCTAAAGCATTTTCTTACTGTCAATCTCCACAGCGCCTCTTTTCCTTGTCTAATCATGCTTTTTTATAGTGTTTAGCACTATGAGTTGGGGTGAAAGGAGAAGGGAAAAGATAAGGTCCAAAGGGAAGGGAAAATAGACCCAGAAAATTGCTTTAAGCCTATCCCGACCTAGGGGATGGTTGAACAGGTTTCCTGAGGGAAGGAGTGAGAGCCGGGACAAGCGGCGCAGTGTTATAGCACAGAGATGACACAGTGTCTTCAGGGTTGTTCATTTATTGTAAGCAGCACGGTGCAGCATGGAGACGATGCAGTGTTACAACTTTCAGGGTTGCATCGTCTATTGTGAGCAGCACGGAGATGACGCAGTGTCACAGCTCTTCAGGGTCTTCCGGAGACAATGTAGTGTTACATCTCTTCAAGATCTTCTGGAGACAATGTAGTGTTCAACTCTTCAGGGTCTTCCGGGTCGTCTGGAGACTGTGCGGCGTTTCACCTCTTCAGGCTCTCCAGGGTCGTCTGGCTACTGTGGGCCAGGCATCGTGGTTATATACATGTTGGTGGGTCGTGATTGGTTGTAAAGGGTGAGCCATGATTGGTTGTAAAAGGTGGGCTGTGATTGGTTGTAAAAGGTGGGTTATGATTGGTTGCTTTTGGACCAATCATGAGGTACTGGATATACAAATCTGAGGGGTGCTAGTGGCCAATCAGAGTATGGTTTTGAAGGTAAGGTTTTTGAAGGGGAGTCAATCATGGCAATTGTTTGCTCTCCGAGGAACCTCGGCAGACTCGCTGGTGCGCAGCCTCCCACATATCCCCCTTCTCTGTTTTAATTTGAGGGATGAGTAAAAGGTCTGGGGGAATCGTGCCTGTCTTAGGTTGGAGTCATCTATGGAACCATATGTCCATTCTTACCCGTCATTGGAGAGTCCCATAGCTATGATGGGCTTCCTGTCTTAGGTGGAAGGACTGAACAGTTATTGGGTTCATCAGACTCTCTTACCCGTCTTTGGCTAACCGATTCAGCGCCTCAGGTGAGACCAGTATAGGGGTGTTGGTCTTCCATAAGCGAGTCAATTTGTTTTTTGAGGAATGACATGTGCCTATTAAAGAGAACAGGCCCCAAAGAGCAAACAATCAGTAAACTCAGAATCGGACCAAGTATGGGGAGGAAAAAGGGGAGGAGTCCATTCTATGCAGACCATAAGGGACTGTCACGAATGATGCCGGACTTGTTGGTATTAAAGCAGCAGCGTTTCTGTAAAGCAAGACAGAGACCCTTCTGTTCTGCCAGGAGGAGCGGCACCAGGATCAAAACCAGCAGCGGTAGTGTTGAAGAAGCAAAACAGGATCAGGTATCTTCATTTTGTTGATCTGTGGAAGGAGAGAGAGATATCTCAGGGCTTTAATCGTCCCTGGATGGCTTATTAGAATCAATATGTTTGATTAATCTTTCTGGTAGCCAACGAGCAGTATCCATTTTTTGAGAATAGATGCAGACGCACCCTCTGTCCCAAATGAGGACAGGGTCCGGACTATTCCATGTATTGTCCAGAGGATCTTTCCACAAAACTGAGGCAAATTTTGTTTTGGTAGTTGAATGCCAGAAGCGCTCAGCAGCTGAGTCTCCATCTTTATCAAGAGACAGGAAATTTAGGACAAAAAGAGCATGTGCTAGAAGGTTTTTTGGTGAGCCCTTAGTCTGTAAAAGCTCTCCCATTTTTAGCTTTTAGAGAGTATTTTTCAGGGAAAGATGAGCACAAAAATTTATCTGGAGGAAAATGGTTATCAATAGTTCCAGTAAAGGAAGCACATGCAATAGGCCAGAAATATGTTTGTTGGAATAGCCAATTAACTTGGTCCTTAGTATATGGCTGGATGATTGTATCAGGATCTTTGCCATATGTCCAGGCCAACCACAATTGAAGCAATTGCCTCCATTATTATGGTTAAGAAATTGGCGAACAGTATATCCTTTAAGAGCAGTGGCCAGAGCCAATCCCTGTTGATATGCTGACCCAATATCAGAACATAGGCGAATATATCCTGATAAAAATGTCTTTTTTCTATATGACCTGATTGCTGCTTGACAAACAGCATTAGCATTTTCATATGCCAATTGTTTAACAAAATTGGTACCTGCATCAGTACTGCCAGATATTTTGCCTGCTGCAGTAATCAACTGATGAACAAACTCAGAAAAATGTTCATGAGGCCCTTGTTTTATTGTTGTAAGGGAGGTACTTAAGTCTCCTTTAGTAGTAAGTTTTTTCCAAGCTTTCATGGCTGCCGTATGAATTTGAGCAACTAGCCCTGGATCATATTGCATTTGAGTGTCACTAGTTGTATAGTTGCCTTCTCCCAATAACATATCTGCTGTCCAGCCATTGTTGGCCTGGGCATTATGGCTTGCGGTCTCCCTACAACTTTCCACATTTTTTGATTTCCAAAGTAAATAATCCCCTCCAGAGAGCACAGCATGGGTCAATGTTTGCCAATCTATTGGTGTAAGCCAATTTTCTGCCACCGAGTCAACTATGGCAAGTTGAGAATGCTATACATGGCATCACCAATAGGCAACAAACCATATCTGTGTCCCACAAATGTCTTACTTCTCCATTTTTCCCCCGATTTCCCTTTCTGCACTCTTACCCTCTCCCACTCTCCTTCTACTTTGTCCACAGTGTCCATAACAATTTCCAATGCTTTTATGACCTCCAGTATTTCAGTCTCTACCGTAGAGTGTAGACAATCAGTATACGTTAAGTGGAGACATACAATGTCTCTCTTTTATAGTCTGACTTGCTTCACTCAGCAATAAATCATCCATGTTCATCCACTTTCTATCAAACATTAGGGTCTTGTTGTTTTTTTAATGGCTGAATCGTATTCCATGGAGTATATATGACACACTTTTCCAATCTATTCTTCTGTTTGTGGACATTTGGGTTGGCTCCATGTCTTAGCAATTGTGAATAATGCTGCAATAAATATAGTTGTCCAAGCGCTTTTCCTACTGAGCATTCTCCTGTCCTTTGGGTACCCAGGAGTGGAACTACTGGATCATATGGTAATTCTATTTGAATGTCTTTGAGGAACCTCTATATTGTTCTCCACAGTGGCTGACTAATTTACATTCCCACCAACAATGTAGAAGAGTTCCCTTTCACCACATCCCCACCAGCATTTATAATTTTTTTAAAATCTTCACTAGTCTGATTGGGGTTAGGTGGCATCTCATTGCAGCTTTGATCTTCATCTCCCTTATGATGAGGGATATTGAGCATTTCTTCATATGCTTTTTGGCTATTCGTATGTCTTCCTTAGAGAGTTGTTTATTCAGATCATTTTCCCATTAATTAATTGGGTTAATCATTTTTTACTGGGTAAGCCACTTGAGTCCCCTGTTTTTTCTGGTTGTCAGTCCCTTATCTGAGGAATAGTTAACAAAAATTCTCTCCCATTCTAGAGGGTTGTCGATTCACACTAACTACTGTGTCCTTTGCTGTGAAGAAATTTCTTAATCTGATGTAATCCCACTTGCATATTTTGGGGATCATCACCTGTGTTTTTGGGGTCTTGCTTAAGAAGTCTTTGCCTATCCCAACGTCTCTCAGAATTTCCATGTATTTTTGTATTTTAGAGGGTTTTTCTGGAGATTAAGATCAAGTTTAATTCCATCATGGTGGAAGAAGATGCTGGAAATAGTTTCTATGAATCTGTAAAGGCTGGTTTTGTGCCCTATCATGTAGTCAATCTTCGGGAAAGTACAATGTGGGGCTGAGAAAAATGTACAGTTTGTATTTTTTGGGTGAAAAGTTCTATAGATGTCTGTCAAATACATCTGATTTATGATATCATTTAGGTTCAAAATCTCTTTGCTTATATTTTGTCTCATTGACCTGTCTAAAGGAGATAATGGGGTGTTGAGATCTCCAACAATTATTGTTACAGTCTGTCTCTCCTTTTAGATCTAGTAGTCTTTCCTTTACATATTTGGGTACTCCTGAGTTGGTGCATAGATATTTATAAGCGCTATATTTTCTTGGTTAATTAGTCCTTTTACTATTACATAATGCTCTTCTTTGTCTCTTCCTATGGTTTTTGTCTTTTAGCCTCTTTTTTTCAAAATCAGTATAGTGACTCCTACTCGTTTTTGGTTTCCATTTGCATAGAATACTTTTTTCCAGCTCTTCACTTTTAATGTATGTATGTCTTTAACCATGAGGTGGGTTTCTTGTAGGCAGCGTTAATTAGTCCTTTTACTATTACATAATGCTCTTCTTTGTCTCTTCCTATGGTTTTTGTCTTTTAGCCTCTTTTTTTCAAAATCAGTATAGTGACTCCTACTCGTTTTTGGTTTCCATTTGCATAGAATACTTTTTTCCAGCTCTTCACTTTTAATGTATGTATGTCTTTAACCATGAGGTGGGTTTCTTGTAGGCAGCAGATGGAAGGTTTTTGATCTTTAATCCATTCAGTCAGTCTGTGTCTTTTGATTGGATAATTTAATCCATTAACATTCAACGTAGTTATTGATATTTCCACACTTGTCCCTACCATTTGGCGATATTATTCATTGTTTTTTGTTCTCTTATTGCTATCTGACTGTCTTTAGTGTTCTTGCTATATTAGTCCTTTCAGAATTTCTTGAAGAGCTGGTTTGGAGTTGATAAATTCTTTCAGGTTTTGTGTATCTTTTTTTTTTTTTTTTGGAGAG
>NW_006203778.1:65126-66641 GCF_000334495.1 Tupaia belangeri chinensis
GCGAGAAATCACCCCCCCCAGGGGGGATGGCCATGCCACAATCCCTTCTCCTCCATTCTCCTCTCGGGATCTTGGGCACGCACGCACACGTGCCCGGCGTGAGTTTTAAGTCACCGGGTCCAGGACGCAAACCATGGTCGACTATGTGGGAGTCCAGCGACATAGCCATTACGCTAACTGCTGGTCCCAGGTTTTGTTTATCTGAGAACGTTTTTATCTTCTTTTCCCATATAAAGGATAATCTCACCAGGAATAGTATTCTTGGTTAAAACTGTTTTTCATTTACCACTTTGAATATATTTCCCCATTCTTTCCTTGCTTGCATTGTATCCGATGAGAGGTCCAGTGTTAGCCTGATGGGATAGCCTTTGTAAGTGACTTGACGTTTCTCTCTTGCCAATTTTAGTATCTTTGTCTGTGGTTTTGGCCAATCTTTGATGTGCCATGTAAAGGATCTTCTTGGAGTGATTCTATTTTTTGTTTGTTTGTTTGATTTTTTTTTTTTTTTTTTTTTTTTTGGTATTTCTTGGCTCTGAATGTTTGAGTCCCTCTCTAGACTTGGAAAGTTTTCTTCCAGAATTTTGTGGAATAGATTATCAATGCCCTTATTAGTTTCTTCACTTTCCAGGATACTAGTTATTCAGATGTTTGTGCATTTAATGGAATCTAGTATTTTCATATATTATCCTCAGTTTTCTTGGCTTTTTTTCTCAGTATTTTTGATAATTTTTTCTAGGTCAGAGATTTTCTCTTCTACTTCTGAGATTTGATCTTCTGCATAGTCTAACCTGATTTTAATACTTTCAAGAGGAGGGCAAAGGCAGCATGGTACTGGCACAGGAATAGACATGTGGATCAATGGAAAAGAATTGAGTCCACAGGAATAAATTCCCAAACATTCAGTCAACTGATTTTTGACAAGGGATATGAGTCAATACAGTGGGAAAAGGAAAACCTCTTCAGCAAAATGGTGCTGGAAAAACTGGATTTCCACCTGCAGAAAGATGAATGAACCCCTACCTCTCACCTTTGACAAAAGTCAAGTCAAGGTAGATCAAAGATCTAAATCTAAGACTTAAAACTATAAAACTGCTTCTAGAAAACACTAGGGAAACTCTGGGAGACATTGGGATAGGGAAAAGACTTCTTAAATAAGATCCCCAAAGCACAGTCAATAATCCCCAAACTAGACAAGTGGGATTACATCAGACTAAGAAGTTTTTGCATGGCAAAAGACACAGTAATTAGTGTGAATTGACAGCCCTCAGAATGAGAAAATATTTTTGTAAATTATGTATCAGATATGGGACTGATAACCAGAATACACAAGGAACTCAAGCAGCTGTTCTGAAAAAAGATGATCAACCCTATATAAAGATGGGAGAAGGAGTTGAAATAAACACTCTCTAAAGACGACTTACGAATAGCCAAAAGGTATATGAAAAAATGCTCAACATCCCTCATCGTAAGGGAAATGCAGATCAAAACAACAATGAGATACCACCTAACCCCAGT
>NW_006203778.1:67225-154530 GCF_000334495.1 Tupaia belangeri chinensis
ATACAGAGGCAGAGCATTGACAGGATGGGGAGGTGTGGTGTTATTGGTTGAAGATATTTTGATCAACTGAACTGGGGAGAAATGTTCACATATTGAAATGTTCACTTTGTAAGCTAAATGATGTGATTGAATGTATAAAAAAAACAGTATAAAAAAGGAAAAAAAAATACTTTTGAGAGAGGTTTTGATTTCCTGTATTACAGCCTTCATATCTAACAGTTTAACTTGATTCTTTTTTATGGTGTCCAATTCTTCTTTCAAATTGTGGAAGGACTTCCTCATCTCTTGGAGTTCAATTTCTCTTTTCTCTTGCATCTCATAGAGTTTTGTCACCATAAATATTCTAAATTCTTTTTCTGACATAATCATAATATCCTCTACATTTTCCCTACTTGGAGATGGGTTACAGTGTTCCCTTGTTGGAGAGGTATTCCTTGATTCTCTCATCCTTGAGACTCTTCTCTAATTTTTAGTCATTGGGTACTCACTTTTGGCTAACTTGTTGGAAAAGGATTCTGTAAGAGTGAATTTGTGTGTTCCCTTTATTGTGAAATAATTCAATACTATTTTCTCCCTTCTGCCATGTCCTCTTCTGTGGGAATCACAGGAGGAGTTTTGAAATTGGATATATGAAGGGGATTTTCATTCTTTTTACAACCAGTACAGTGAGGGACAAAGAAATCTATAAAACTTATAATGTTCAGATGTTTAGCTACTATGCACCTAGACTTCTTAAGGAAGTGGACAAGGGCTGAGCAGTAAAATAGGAAAGTAAGGTAAAAGAAAAAGAAAGTAGAAAACAAATAGGAAGAAAAAGCAATGGAAAAATAAAGAAAGAACTAGAACAAAAAGAGGAGAAAAAAGCAGAAATCAGATTGCAGAAAATAAAATTGGGTTAAAAATGGAAAACTGCTTGGTATACTTGCTCACCATGCAAAGGGGCAGCAGAGGCAGAGATGGAGATACCTGGAAGGATTCTGTTCTAGGTGAGGGAAGAAGAGACAAATGAGCAAGAGAAAGGCATAGAGGGTACAGAAAGCTGTTTTTTAAAAAGAGAGAAAAAAGTTGGAAGGACAGAGAAGAACAAGAAGGAGAGACTTTGCCTACTGGACTAGCACTGGGGGCTGGAAGGGGTGGGGCTGGCTGGAGGGGCTTTGCAGTCATGAAGCTGAACCCAGAAGGGACAGCAGAGGCAGAGATGGAGATGGTGCCTAGATGGATTCTGACTAGACCTGGGATCTAGAAAGGGGGACCCTGGCTGGGGAGGCGTCACAGCCGTGAAGCTGAACCCAGAAGGAACAGCAGAGGCCAGCAGTGTATCTGAAATTGGATCTAAAGAATAACTAAGACTGTTTCAGGATCAGAAGTGGGAAAAAGCTTTCAAGTTTGTGTACAGACTTGGAAGTTGTAGAAACATGGCTTTGTTGCTGAACATTTAGAAGTTCCATGTGGCAGCATCATTGAAGGTAGCCACAGGAAACGGTATAGGGTGGAACCCAAGTCTGACAAATCTGTAGGTAATCCTAGAATGCTTGGATTTTGTTCAATGGGCAAGAAGCAACCGATAGGAAGTGTATATTTGTTTTTCTTGTTTTTGTTTTTTTGAAAGGACACCTAGGAATGATACCAAATATCATACCAGAGAATCCAGTTAGGGAGCAATTTTAATTGCCCAAGTGTGAGAGTGTCTTGGTCGGTAGAGATTGCTCTAACAGTGTACTACAGGCAGAGTGGCTTATAAGCAATTATTTTCTCACAGTTCTGTCTTCTCCTTGTAACTACATGTGGAGAGAGAACTAGCTAGCTTTCTGGTCTCGTCTTATAAGGGCACTAACACTTTTTCTTTTCCTTTTTCTTTTTCTTTTTTTGGAGAGGCTTTTGCTATAGGGCACATGCACTCACCAGAAAGACAGAGAGAGACAGAGAGACAGAAAGCGAGAAATACCCCCCTGGGGGGATGGCCACTCTGCAATCCCTTCTCCTCCATTCTCCTCTCAGGATCTTGAGCATGCATGCACATGTGCTCGGCGTGAGCTTAAGCCAACGGGTCCGGGACTCAAACCTCAGTTGACTACATGGGAGTCCAGTGACATAGCT
This sequence comes from Tupaia belangeri chinensis, assembly GCF_000334495.1. NCBI lineage: Eukaryota > Metazoa > Chordata > Mammalia > Scandentia > Tupaiidae > Tupaia > Tupaia belangeri. The sequence goes on from NW_006203778.1 coordinate 69,323, forward strand.
ATTACTCCTATTGCTGGTCCCGTAAGGTCACTAACTCTGCTATTAAGTGCTTTACACTCATGACTTAATTACCTACCAAAGACCTCATTTCCAAATACTTTCACACTGGGATTAGAGTATGAACATGTGAATTGCAGGCATACGCAAATATTCGGCACATTGAAGATATGATGAAGGTTCTCAGTAGCAGCAGAGAAATGAGGATAGAAGTCCTAACTCAACATATTTTGATGATTATGTAAGGAGTTCACAGTAGAACTGAAGTTCTTAAGTGATTAAATTAATAAAAGAACTCAGAATTCAAGTATGAGTAAGATTTCCATTTATTTAATGCACCTTCCATTAATTGTCTTCTGTATATCAGAAGCTACTTAGAAATCTGGGATAAGATGAGTGAGAAATATTTGCTACCTCCACAGAGCTTATGGTTTAGTGGGAGCTAATGATGACCAATAATAGCTATCCTTTGTAGTGATTGCTATGTGCTAGACACTATTCCAAATATTTTCCACAAGCCACTCCTTTTTATCTTTATAACAATTCTAAAAAGGAGATGCTATTATTATTCTCATACTACACGTGAGAAAATGAAGAACATAGAAGCTAGATAGCTTATTCAGAATCATACAATTTATAATACTAGAGCTGATATTTAAAGACAGGCAGTGTAATTCCAGAGCCAATGCTATTGAACACTAAATGTACTTTCCCTGTGACAGGAGTGCTTGTAGGATGTTGTGGGTATCAGTGTATGTATGTTACAGATTTTGTTATGAATATTATGTTAGAGCTGTACAATGTTAGCTTCTAATTGTCCTGGTAGACAATTAGAAAATTTTAGTTTATAAGTAGAAATAAATAAAAGATCAAGACATAGTTGAAATCTGTGTATATAATTAAAGAAATGGGAGTGTATCTCTGAGGCAGAGTTTATGTTCCAAAATCAGAAGATCCTGGCTCTGGAGCCTCAACATCAGGTAATATACAAGGGACATGGAAGAGCAAGAATGGCCACAGTATTACTAGACAATGGAGAGTGGAATACAATATGAGGATGTAGTTTCTAAGAGAGCAAGCTCTGGTGAACAGTGCCAAGTGTTGGAGGAAAGTTGTGTAGAACTATGGTGCTAATGCCCAGCCCCTCTTTTCTTTTATTAATAAGAGAGATCGATCATGCACAACAGCATGACTATTGTTACCCATGCAAAGCGGTTGCTAGAGATGGTTCAAGGAATAGCAGAGCTGTCCTTGAATCTTGACCCCACTCATGTGATATAACCATCTTTGAAACACATTTACTAACCACTCTAGTGCAATGAAAATGACTCTGTGAAACTTCTACAGCAATCATTTTCCAGGGGGAAGAGTTGAAAAAAGGTCATAAAAAGGAAAAGTGGAATGAATGGAAGTCAGGAAAAGGCTAGGAAAGAACAATTAGCAAGAGGAAGCAAACAGGAGGTACTGGCAACTCAAGGAAGTGAGGAAAGAGAACCCCTTTGTTATAATTGGCTTCAGAACTGCATATTTGAATAAACAGTATTTATTTTGTCTCTGGTTTCCTCTTGTGGCAGATGGTATATGAAGTGTTAATTTGTTACAGGTTAAAATTTGAGACACCAAACATCAGAAATTTCTTTATTTTCCTGCAATACCCTTTTTGCCATAAAGACAGAAAACACAGGTGCTCATCATTTGCTTTAAGAAAATAAGCACAAAATAGCAGAAAACTAAGACAGAATTTGTGGCTTGTAAAGTGAAATATGTGTATCTGTATGTGGTTAAAAAATGAGAAGCTTACCTGAGAATTACGGAAGAAAAGAGAAACTGATGTTTAATGGAATCATCCTGGAATCTGCATACCATAATCACCACCTCCATTTGGAGATTGGAAAGAAAGTGTTCAAACTTCATGAGAGTTCTCACAGAGCTTGACATGTGTCCCTGTGTTTTTGGAGACATGGAGACAGGTACCTGTCTTGTAGATTGCTTGGTTTTTTGGTAACTGAGTCGAGAGGCAACACTGAGAGCATTCTCAACTGCACCAATGATAGAACAATGTAGGTGAAAGATATCTGGAGATAATCCTATTCATGAAGGTATTTATCTATTTATTTTTGCCAGGAATGAGGGGCACACTTCAGAATGAGCCATTGAGCAGATTTCCAGATGCAGACACTGAAGGTCACAGGCTGTTCCAATCTTCAAGCCAGCCAAAAGGAGGCATTTTTACCTTCAGGAAACCATAATCAGCAATGTGCACGGAGAATAGATGTTTTTGAGAAATTATTGAAAAGAACTTATTAGGGAAAAAAAAAAAACCCAGAAGACCAGACTAAATATTTCTGTCCCTTAACCTCTCTTGTCACGCCAGTTTATTCATTCTCAAGAGAGAATCAAACCAGTATGCTTCACCTAAAATAGGCCCAATCTTTTTTTTTTTTTGGAGAGATTTTTGCTATAGGGCGTGTGCGCTTGCCAGACAGACAAAGAGAGACATAGAGACAGAAAGCGAGAAATCACCCCCCAGGGGGGATGACCACGCCACAATCCCTTCTCCTCCATTTTCCTCTCGGGATCTTGGGCACGCACGCACACGCGCCCGGCGTGAGTTTTAAGCCATCGGGTCCGGGACGCGAACCGCGGTCGACTATGTGGGAGTCCAACAACATAGCCATTACGCTAACTGCTGGTCCCCTAGGACCCAATCTTTGGAGTTAATTTATTGTTTGTTTTGTTTTTGATTAGAGAGTGCATGTGCTCACCAGAGAGAAATAAAGAAGAGAGAACAGGAGTGGAGAAACACCCCCTATGAGGAATGATCACACCAAAATCCCTTCTCTTTTCCATCTCTCCTTCCTTTTAATATTTTCGGTGCATCTGCACGTATGCCTGGTGTATTTCTCAAGCCACCAGGTCTAGGACCTGAATCCTGTGGTTGGCTGTGTGGAATACAGCTTCCTTGTCCTTCAGGCCATACAGCTGACCTATAAGATATTTTTAATTGGCAGAAAGTTGAATATTAATGTTGAATTTTGCTATCATGTTAGGAATTATGTGTTATTCAATAATGAGTGTTAAAGGATATATTAAAAGAAAATAATATGGCTTTTTGTTAGTATCCTACCAAGTCCACCTCATTTTCTAAGAGAGTAAGTCAGTATTCTGATATTATAGTTAGTATTCTCTCATTATATCACTAAATACCCTGTCTCACATCTAAAAGTTAAAAAGAGTGGGCAGATGGAAAGGTCAAATTATAAAACAAAAGAAATTGGAATTTGAGTGTCAAATCTCTTTATGAGCTATAATGCTTCTCTGAGCTTTAATTTTCTTATATGTGAAACAAAAATCACAATTGTCCTTTTTCATTCATTTTCTTAAAATCCTGGTTTTTAGATTATATTATATCTTCAAAATAACAAACTGCATTAAAACAAGTTATATTTCTCTCTGTGACATCATTTTAATTATGTCTTCAGTTATTAATCTAACCCTTTAATATCTGTATGTTCCCTTTTCATCTATGAATCTACTATATTTGTATTTTTTAAATTCAGCCATCTTCCTTCATTGTATCTTGTTTCTGCATATGTCATCTTTGATCTCTTCGTGTTCCTATTTTTTTGAAAGCATTACTACTTAGACATTTACTAATGATATCCTCAAAATGATGATAATGATCTATGTGTTTATATATATATATATACTGTCATGTGTCACTTAGTGATGGAGATATGTTCTGAAAAATGTGTTGGTGGGGAATTTCATCATTGTAAGAATATCAGAGTGATATTACACACCTAGGCTATGGAGTATAGCACATTGGTTCTTGGCTACAAACTTCTATAGCGTGTTACCATACTCAGTACAGTAGTCAATTGCAACATATGGATAAGCATTTGTGTATCTAAGCATATCTAAACATAAAAAGGTGCAGTAAAAATACAGATTAAAGGATAAAATATGGTAAACCTATATAGGACAATTACCATCAGGGGAATTTGTAGGACTAGAAGTTGCTCTGAGCGAGTCAGTGAGTGACAGGTGAGTAAATATAAAGGCCTAGGACACTACTCTCCACTACTGTAGACTTCAAAAACACCATATATTTAGTCTACACAAAATTTATTACAAGAGTTTTTTCTTCAGTAACAGATTAACCGTAACTTACTACAATTATTGGGTTGTCAGAAAACTATTAGTGTTTCAGTGTTTTTTGTTGTTGTTTTGTTTTGCTTTTTACATTTTCCTACACAAAAATGCATCATGACTTTTCTGACAACTCATTATTTTATTTTTAATTTGTAAAAATCTTGTTGACATTTTTTTGGAGGGTGGGGTTTGCCCTAGGGCACATTTACTTGTTTGAGAGAGATGGAGAGAGGAAATGTGAGAAATTACCTCCTGGGGAGATAGTCACATCACAATCCCTTCTCTTCTATTCTCTTGGGATTTTGGGCATGAATCCAGCATGATTTTGCTACAGGGTGCATGCACTCGTCAGAGATTCAGGGAAAGAAAGAAAGAAAGTGAGATGTGACCCCTGCCCCATGCCTCCGGGGATAGCCATGTTGCAATCCCTTCTCTTCCATTCTTCTCTCAGGATTTTGGGCACGCATGCACATGTACTCGGCATGAGTTTAAGTTGTGGATTTTCTACATAGGAGTCCAGCAACGTAACTACTACACCATCTGCTGGTCTTGATCCAGCATGATTTTTAAGCTGTTGGGTTCAGGACTTGATCTCAGCTATGTTAGAGTCCAGCACTTTAACCACTTTACTACCTGCTGACCTGTCTTGTAGACTCTTGAAATAAAACTTATCTTAAAATAAAAATACTAAGTATAGCTCTACAAAAATATATAATTTTTTGTATCCTTATTCTATCAGTTTCTTTCTACTTAAAATGTTTTTTAGCTTTTTAATTTTCTTTTCCTTTTTTGCTAAAATCTAACACACAAACACCCTCTTTATTCAGGGTGAGGACCATCAATATCACTGTCTTCTACCTCCACATGTTGTCCCACTGTGAGAGCAACAATGAATAAAACCATATGAGTTTAAATCAAGCATAAGAGAAAATGATGCAATATGAGATGTATGAGGTTGCTGCCTGCATAGTATAATGTACTACTTTATAGTAAACTTTTAAAAATACAAGCAGGAGTACAGTCTAAACAATGAATAAATATAATACAGTAAATATATGAACCAGCAGCACCAAGTATTAATTGTATGCCCTATGCTTTCATACAACTGGTAGAGCAATAGGCTTGTTTACAGCAGCGTCAGCACAACATGTAGTAAAGCATTATGCTCCCACATTGCAATGGCTACGCTGTCATGAGGTGATAGCAATAGTTTAGCTTCATGCTGACATTATGGGCCCACCAATATACATGTGGTCAATTATTTACTGACATGCTATGTGGTGCATGATACGTATAATTTGCTTCATCTACAAATTACTGGCATCCATCCATTCATCAATCTGCCCTCCCCTAAGTCATTCTCTCCATCCCTTTTCTCCTACCTTTCTTTTCTCTGTGTCTCTCTGGATTCTTAATCCCTTTACAAATCATATGGAAGGATGTACCTTCCTTAATCTCTTCTTTACCTACTTCTTTTCACCAAATTCTCCTTCAAAGTAATTTTGTAATCTCTCTACCTGCTCACCTCATTTATGGTATTTCTTTATATATTACCTAAAATTTTACCTTAAATTGTAATGTGCATTCTCATCTCCAGACATTTACATTCCAATCTGTACTGAGAAATTTCTAAAATGCACACTTGAGTCTGTCATTTTCTGCTTTAAAACTTCATATCATTTGACATTATATATAGGATGATATCTGACTTCTGACTTAGCATGATTTTGAGGTTATGTCTAATGTGGCCATAATTTGCCTTCCCATATCACATCATCTCTTCTCCTCTACCTTCAGATTGTTTTGTTCCTGTTTTCCACAAAATACCATGCAGCATCACCTCTCTCTGCTTGTATATCTGCTGTTCCTTCTGCCCAAATTTCTCTTTCCTTTCTTATCTAGTTGTCAAATCTTGTTTCTCACATTCTGCTAAAATATCAGCTATCAGAAACCCCTTTTTATGCAGTTTTCCATAGAACTCTATGAAAAATTAATCAGCCATGTAGGGTTTCCTTACATCATCCCGTTGTCATTTTTCTTCAGTTGGAAGTCTCTGAATATTCCTGGAAATAATGAAGGCCTAAGAATGAAAATAAGTCCTTTCAACCTTTTTAACCCTTTTGGGAAAAGTGGATGCTCTATATTAGTTATTAAAATAACTGTTGTATATTTAGAGTTTGTCATGCACCTGCATCAAGGGCATGACATACATTTTTCTGATTTTATCTCAACAATGATACACTATAACTTTCCAGAGGGAAGAGACTCATTTCGCTGTAGGTTCTCAAAAACTCATTGTGGACCAATGAAATTAATTCATAAATGAACAAACAACTTTATAATAAAAGGACTATCTTAAGTTCTACAGGACTAAAACAGGGGCACGAAACAAGTGAAATTATATGACTTGATTGCCGTACATAAAACACAAAATAGTTGAAAGCATGTCTGCCAACACCATAGTAAATGCTTCTTGAACATTCATATAGTACTGCTCTATCCAGTTGGGCTGGGCAATGGAATTTATTTTAGAAGCAGCCTTTGGAAAGGAGGCAGTACAGAAATCCATCCCAATACAAAGCAAAACACATAACCATGAGGAAATACTACCAGTAACACTAACCCTTTAATCTGAGATGTGATTAAAATACTTTAAGGATTTTCTAGTGAGTTTAATGACTCCTGTAGAAATTCAAATTTAGGAGAATGAGTGGGATTTGAGAAAGATGCACTGCAAACCAAAGAAAGGTGTTGAGGTCTTTCTGTCAGGTAAAAGCTAGGCTTTATAATGGAAGCTGTCATTGTTCTTTCCATTGCAAAGAAAAATATTTACTTGCATTTTAGACATACCACACAGATATAAAAGACATAGTTAATTATGTCTTCAAATATTTTACTCCATAAGTTCCTTCCATATTAGGATTTCCACATAGACTGGTAAATACACTGCATAAAAATATCTTTAAAATAGAGTTTATCTTGCATTATTAGAGATATTTAAGTTTGCAGAGTTGAATGCTGTATGAAACAGACATATTTTATGCTAATAAAAAAGTGAGGGAACCAGCAGTTAGCATAATGGCTATGTTGCTGGATTCCCACGTAGTCGACTGCAGTTCGCGTCCCGGACCCGGTGGCTTAAAACTCACACCGGGCGCGTGTGCGTGCATGCCCAAGATCCCGAGAGGAGAATGGAGGAGAAGGGATTGCAGCGTGACCATCCCCCCTGGGGGTGATTTCTCGCTTTCTGTCTCTATGTCTCTCTCTGTCTGTCTGGAGAGCGCAATCGCCCTATAGTGAAAAACCTCGCAACGAAAAAAAAAAAAAGTGAAAGTTTAATTGATCATCAGCAAAGTGCTCTCAGTGAAAAGTTATGCTACTTAAGTGATGATAAACTGGTAAGATACCTAGACTGTTAGATACTTTTAAGAGAAGCCAGTCCTGTCATTGTCCTGTATAGTCAGTCACCTGAGCCTTCAATGGCACAGTGGGATAGTTAAGTATACAGCTCCAAACACAGACCACCTTAGTCCAGATGAAGGCTTAGGTGCTCAGTAGATACTGTACCGAGGAAAGCTACTTGAGTGCCCTGTGCCTCAGTTTACCCATTCAGGCAGAAGGAATAGAATCTCATTAGGGTAGTTGTGATGATTCATTAAAATAAAATGCAAAAGACTTGTATGATACCAATTAGCAAATTGATAGCATTTTTGTGATAAAGGTAACTTGAGCCAAAAATATTACAAAGTAGTTTTCATGACATCCAAATTTCAATGTCTGCTTTTACCTATTCAAATTTGCTTAAATACTGTATTAATAAATGAGATAATTTTATGATTATGGCATCTTGGAAGGCAGCTGGTATGCAAAAATAAGTAAGGAATGGGCTTTGTCCTCACGTGTCAAACCATACAGACTCAACAACCTGTATTAATGAACACTCAAAGCTGATGGGTTTAGAATTGTTTATAAAATGTCCATGAAATTCCATGTGCTGATATGAAAGTAGCATTCCATTAATTTTGATAGAATTGAAGCCTCTTTCCTCTCCCATCCATAGCATGTAGTCTGATGGACTGAAAATGCACTTCTCCTTGCTATCAGCATTGTTTCTTATTTAATTCACATCTCCAGAAAGAGACCACACTTAGCCAGGCCTCCAAATAACAATTCTGAGAATACTTATGATATAATCTTAAATTAAAATCTGAACTTTCATCACTTCAGAGCAAAAGGTAGTTGTTTCGACATACTTCCAGCCAAACAGACTGGTAAGCAGATCATATAGGCTACCCAAAGCCATCAACCTCACCATATAAACTTAGAAAGATTGTGGTGCACCATGCAATCCATTTTAGGCGTTCCATAATTTGCTTAAATCTGTGGGAAGAGCCGACTTGGTGTAAATACCGTTGTGATTATCAGAATAGCATTGAGTCAGACTCTACTTTTTGATGGCAGCTTCAGGAGTCTGTCACAGGAGTGGTTTGCTCTTAGTCAACAGCACAAAAATAGAATTTGGTGTCTTAAAGTCTAAGCCATAGGGTTTCTGTGATGTCATGTGTTCTTCTGTAGTGGGTCAGCACCTGAGAACTTTTTATTTGAGCATGTCAAGAAATTTGAAAAAAAAAAAAGAAATTTGGAACTGTGATGAAGGCCAGAGACATACTTCTTGCAGATTGCACCAGTTACATGGTGCATCATACTTAAGATAGTATATGTGGGGCTGGCAGGTGGCATGGTGGTTAAAGACACTGTATTCCCATGTGGCCAACCACGGTTCAAGTCTCAGACCTGGTGGCTTGCTTTCTTGCTTGCCCTTTCTCTCTCTCTCTGTCTGGTCAAACTAAAAAATAATTAAAAAATGGAATTAAATAAATAAACAATTCTAAAAAAGAAGGTTAGTATATGTTAGACTTGCTTTTGACTAAATTTATTCTCCACTTTCTAGATCACTGGAGTTGAAATTTAGGCACTCTGTAACATTGTGATTTTACATAATATCATAATTTTTGTGCATTTCTGTAAATTTTTAACGTGTTTCTTTTGCAGAATAGGGCCACAGGAAACATTGACAAGAAATAAACCAGGGGTATCTGAAATTCTCTTTCACTCTCAAAAATAATATAATCACCCATCAGTTCTCCATAAAAATTCATTCAGCAGAGCAGGGAATAGTCTTAAATTTCACATTTAGCTACTGCTGTGAATATTTTAAAAGCATTTTTTTTCTCATACACTGTCATTTCTATAAATGTCAGCCCTACAGATATGACATGCTCCAGAAACTCTAATTTGAATGATAACTAAGAGCTTGTCACATGCGAAGTTGTTGAAACTATTTCCTATCAATTCTGCACTAAAGAAAACAAGTTCTCCCCACGCCTCTTCTGTTTTTCTCCCCACCTCCTACTAGCAAAACACTATTTTCTGTCACACAAAAAAAGTTCTGAGTATTTTAGGTCTCCTATGATACATTATGCATGTCATTTTATTTCTGTTATTAGAGGTTTCTTTTCCATTGTTCCTTAATTGCAGCCTCTTATTAGATACATAATTCTCTGTCTCTCTTCCAAGAAAGTATGAAATTACTGTATTAATATTTATTCTGCAAAAGAAAATGAGATATCAGGGAAAAAAGAGTATGCCAATATTACATGGGGATGGTGTTTAGAATCTTATGTGTGTGTCTATAGCTTCCATGAAGATTTGATACTACTTATGAGTTTTCGGGGAACGTTTTCTTGAAAATAAGACATGCTCTCCTTTGTTTCAGGCAACAAGAACTAAATAAAGAACAATATTGGTTCTGAGTTTTTATTGGTGAAAAGCAAAAGCTTCTATACCCTTAATTAAACATGGTCAGTGGGGACTAGATGTACTTAATTTGCACATAATTATTCAAGAGTGGTTTTATTTACCACGAAACAATAGGTGCCACGTGTCTTAGAAATATTTCCTTGACATTGAGTCTCAAACCATAGTGTGAATTGTTTTGGTTTCTTCAGTGACTATCCAGGCAGCTTCTTCTACCCCATTGCCAATGAATAAAGCCTGGCTCTAGAGTGATGAACTGCCACAGATAGAATATGTATCACTGTAGAGGGTACTCCATAAGCATTTTCAGAAAGCAGTTTGAAGAAGGATCTTGATTTGGCCAACTGGATAGTCTAACCCCATAGTTTGAATCTAGAGTGAGAGTTGGAAAAAAAAAAAAAAAAAAAAAAAGGACCAGCAAATGGCATAATAGCTATATTGCTGGACTCCCACTCCCATGTAGTTGAATGCAGTTTGAGTCCTAGACCCGGTGGCTTAAATTCATGTCAGGCGCGTGTGTGTGCATACCCAAGATCCTGAGAGGAGAATGGAGGAGAAGGGATTGTGATGTGGCCATCCCACCTGGGAGGTGATTTCTCGCTTTCTGTCTATATCTTTCTGTCTCTCTGGTGAGGGCACGTACCCTATAGCAGCAACCTCTCAAAAAACAAACAAAGTCAGTGACGGGGAGAAGTCATCATTGGCAGGCCAACAGGGGTAGCAGCACCTTTGCTCAGAGGCAGAATATCCACTCCCACACCAAGACTCTCCCAAGCCCAAGGTCAGGTTACAGAGTAACTATGGAGTCAGAGACAGCATTAGTGGCATTTTCACCACTCTTCTGAGGTCTGATTTTGTTGATGCTTCTGGTCATTTAGTGTCCTTCTGTTCTTAACAGTTATCCAAGCCTGAAACTTCACCCATCTCAAGTATTCTGGAAGGCAACCAGTTTGTTTATAACACATCCATTTGAATAGGTTCCAGCAGATTACTCAGTTGTGGGGTCTTTTGTTTGTTTATGTCTTTATTTGTTTGTTTTATTTCCTACCTGTCATAACCTGATTATTTGTTTAAGCTAGGGGGAAAAAATGAGAAAAACAGAATTAAGAAAAAAAATCATGGAAAATAGAAGAACCACTTTTAATTACTAGATTCACCACACTTAAAATTAGATATTGGAGTAATATTCAAGGGCTATAAAAGTTTCTAAATGATTTTTCTCAGCTTTTATATACTCTTCTCATTGTTGGTCAGAAACAAGCAGATCATGAACTGGCAAAAAATTCAACTGGTACTATGGTAAAGGGACAAAATTTAATTCTATGTCTAAAAATTGCTCTAAAGTGCTCAATAAATACAAAAAATAATAAGAACATGAGATGAAAGGAGTGGATAGATGGTAAACTGAGGAAGTTAGAAAGTTGAAGAACCATAAAGATTAAAGGAGTTGACAATGTGAACTAAAACTAGAATAAACAGGAATAGATACTGTCAGAACCAGCAGTTGGCATAATGGCTATGTCACTGGACTCCCATGTAGTTGGCTGCGGTTCAAGTCCTGGACCTGGTGGCTTAAACTTACATTAGGCGCATGTGCATGTGTGCCCAAGATCCTGAGAGGAGAATGGAGGAGAAGGGATTGTGGCATGGCCATCCTTGCTGGGGGTGTGATTTCTCGCTTTCTGTCCCTCTGCCTCTTTCTGTCTTTCTGGAGAATGCAAAAACCTGTCCAAAAAAAAAAAAAAAAAAAGAATAGACACTGTCATAGGTATCTTAGACAATAGTTTACTAACACCATTTGTGACTGTTAAGTATGGGCTAATACTCCTTGAGGTTATGCATTTATATCTAGAAACTTATCTCTACCTCTTTCCGCTATAATCCTACTTGGATTTCTCAAAATGTATACTGCACTTTGTTTTCAATTGGCACATGGCTTTAATTGACATGACTTCCAGCCTTCCAGAAATTTTCTCCAATTATTTCTGGGAATTTCCAACCTGTGTATCACATGTACTCATGGTTATTCCTAGAAATGATGAAATACTGCCATCAGAAATCCGTCTGTACGATTAAAAAAACCAATAAATTCCCAGCATTTGAGACCAAATGGATAAACTGAGAAGATAGAATACTATGTGAAATACGTCAGGCTATGAAAGACGGAATTTCCCCCACTCAGTAAATACTGAATGTTCTCACAAATTAGCAGAAACTAAAGGACCCGATATCATAGGAATAGAGATAGTAATGGTAGACATAGATGCTGGAGGAGGGATAGAAACAATGAAGAAAAATGGGGTAAAAGATGTGTAAAACAGTGGAATACAAGAACACTTATAAAACAGACTTCGAAACTGTGTACCACAATAAGCAATGACGGTTACTGACGAAGTAATACAAACTCCCGAAAACCTGAGGAATTCTTTTTGAGTGTGCACAACACAGGGTGGTTTTAGAATGGGAAAAGATCCTTGGGAGAACTATTGTAACACAAGCTGAATTGGCAACCAAACCTCAAATGGGTGGGACTAATGACACTGGGAACAGTTTTATCTGTCCCTTGCTTATGCTAGATGATTGCCTGCGCCTTGCAAAAAAAAAGACAACTCTAAACAAAAGTTAAAAGTTCTGTTTCAGGACCAGCTGATGACATGGTGGTTAAGACAGTTTGATCCTACATGGTCCAATATGTGGTTTGAATCCTGGACCTGGTGGCTTGAGAATCACTGGATACATTTGGATGTGTGATAAATAATCTTTAAAATTTGTCCTACTCCCTCATTTTCTGTTGATAATCAAGAGACTTGGAATTATACCTCAAACTGATGTTGTAAGAACATTGGATCTTTTTGGGAACCAGCAGTTAGCGTAATGGCTAAGTTGCTTGACTCCCACGTAGTCAACCGTGATTTGCATCCCAGACCTGGTGGCTTAAAACTCACGCCAGGCGCATGTTTGTGCGTGCTCAAGATCCCGAGAAGAGAATGGAGGAGAAGGGATTGTGGTGTGGCCATCCCCCCTGGGGGGTGATTTCTCGCTTTCTGTCTCTATGTCTCTGTCTGTCTGGTGAGCGCACGTGCTCTATAGCGAAAATCTCCCCCCCCCCAAAAAAAAAGAACATTGGATCTTTTTATCCATGAACACAGAATTCTTCGCCATTGTTTAGTTTTTTACTATTTCTTTTATTATTTCTTTTGTAGCTTTCTTCATAAAGAAGCTGCCTGTGTATGTTAGATTTATAACCGAGCTCTTTATTTTTTGATGCTATTGTAAATTTTCCTTTTAATTTCTAATTTTATTTGCCGGTAAGGTTGTAAGGTATGGAAGATGGAAAGAATTCCATAATATTCCAATTAAGTCTCAGTCTTTTAGTGTCTTGTGTCTCCAGGCTATAGGCTTCACATATGTTCGCTCAGTGATTTTGCTTTTCTCCTCCTCATCCATTTGCAGGTGAAAAAACAAAAGCAAAGGGTTTAACGAACTGTCTAAAATCATTAAGGGCTGTGATTTGTAGAGCTGCTCTCGTAACTTCAGTGTTCTATTGAATTCCAAGAGCCCAAACCAGCAGCGTCCGCAGTTCATATCAATGTACACACTCTAGTCAAGGCACAAGGTATGGTCAAAAAAAAACATCTGAAAGGGATGCCCTGATACTTTTCCTTTCCCAAATTAGTTTCCCACTAATAATTTCATGACACATAATGTCCCTTCAAGGTCACATTACAAGAACTGTGTTATCCTGTTTCAGATATAAACACTGAACACCAATTCGTGGGTTTAAATAATTTACATAACAACTGAAAGCTTGGTTATCCCAATTGTGAGATACAGAAAATAGCATTATTATAATAACTCAGAGTTTTGGGAAAAATAAATGAAATGATATACATGTAGGACTTAGCATTCTGATGATATATAGTAAGTGTTCAGTAAACATAACTAATCCTTCTGAAAAATTTTTTAATAGCATAGACTAATAAATGGTAGCTAAAGAGGGTTGGGTGTATATAATAAAACAGAAATAAAACTTTCACAAAGGGAATATTTGAGAATCTGTGAGAAAATATATGATTATTACAATACTTGATTTTATCATGGTCTTTAGTATTCAGGGGTCAGAAATGCTAAATAGCCTGCCATGCACACTTCTGCACAGAGAAGAGTTGTGCCATCAAAATGCTAATAATTTACATGGAGAAGCACTATGAAAAACCAGATCCAAAAGAAGAACCGTAAATTGGTGCTAGGATAATTAATTATACCTTGAAGGTTGAACAGAAGAAGCTATAGTGTTTAGAGTGGTGAAATTATTCTCTGTGTTACTGTAATAGTGGATACATGGCTCTGCGCGTTTGTTCGAACACACAAGTCATCACATCACAAAGTGAAACTTAATGTATGGGAAAAACATAATTCAAGAGGTTAGGGATCTTAGATAGAATGAAAAATTTGACCAAATTAGCTGACTATTATATTAATTCTTATCTAATACACCTCACTGAATGGACTGAGGAAAATGGTATTTCCCTAGTTAACTTTGTGAATGGGTAGAAACTGTGACTAAAAGCAAAAGAAATTATGCCTAAACCCTGTATACTAGCTGATAAAGCTATTTCCATGAGATTACTAAATAATAATTTTGACAGCAATTTTGATGGACGGTGGGAGCAAGGTTTCTCACTGTAAAGGGAAAATTTGTGGGCATACAAGGAGAAAATGCTAGAATATTTCACGTAGCAATGGACTTAGAGTTGGAGATATCAGTAAGAACTCATTTATATTATTATTGATATTACTGAGTTCAGGCAACTATATCAAAATATCATAAATTGAGTAGCTTGTAAACAACAGAAATTTATTATATTTCTCACAGTTTTGTAGTCTGAGAAGTCAAAGATCAAAGCATCAGCAGGTTCCATGTCTGGTGAAGGTCCACTTCCTAGTTTATAGAGATTTATTCTTACTGCATCGTCACAAGGCAGAAGGGATATGGCAGCTCTCTGGTGTCTTTTAAATAAGGGCACTTATTCCATTCCTGAGAACTCTACCTCATGATCTAATCATCGCCCAAAGACCCTATCTTCTAATACCAGCACACTGATAACTAGGTTACGACATACTGATTTTGAGGGTACACTAACATTCAGACTATGACAGTTACATATAAAAATATTCATAGATATGTGTGTGGGCTAGTATACATATATTTCCTCATTCTGTCATCTATAAGATCCTGGGGGGAGGGACAGAAAACAGTAACAATTTTTAAACCTAGCACTCTGATCTTGGCTTCCAGTACTATTTTATTTTTTTCAGGTTTATGCTATAGGGTGGATTTACTCACTGAAGAGAGACACAGAAAGAGACAGAGAGAAGAAAAGAGAGAATCACTCCCCCACCCCGGTGGGGTTGTTCAGCCAGGCTGCAATCCCCTCTCCTCAGTCTCCCCTCAGGATTTTGGGCATACATGCGCAAACACTCTGTGTGATTTTCAAGCCTCTAAATTAAGGATTTGAACCATGGTCCATCATGTGAAAATGTGGGAATTCTGCATCTTAACCATTATGTCACCTGCTGGCCTCTCTAATACTATTTTTTAATAAAAAAAAAATCAGGGTGCATTGGAGAACTGACTGATTCTGGGCTTGAGGTAGAGGATATTCAGTATAAGCCAACCGATAGAATACCCAATGACTAAAGTTGAAATTATATGAACAACACAATAAATAAATTATAACCCAAAGTACAAAATAAATGTTCATGATTCTGGAGAGAGAGAGAGAGAGAGAGAGAGAGAGGAGGATATTCAAATCTGCACAAAATTATTCCAAATTATTTATGTAGAAACTTCGCCACCAAAAAATTTTCAACTCCTTATATGTGGACTTCCTTCCAAATAGTAGAGTATGGGAAAAGAAGTAGAAAGCACAACTATATAGTATAGACATGTGATAAATACTACATCAGTCAAGTGATCAAGGTTGATATCAACATGGACAGGTCATGTTAATTGTATGTATTCATGTATATACAATGTAATAAGTATAATACTTCACTTCTGTGTTCTTCCCCCAAACCAATGACCTCAGTCTAATCCTGAGAAATACATCAGACACATCCAAGCCAGCACTTACTAGCTACCTGATCAGTATTCTGCAAAACCTAAGTCATCAAAGATGAGGGGAGTATGAGAAATGGTTGCATTCCAGAGGAGTTTAAGGGGATATACAATCTAGTAGCAATGTAATATCGTAGAAAAGAAAACGGATAGTAAAAGATAACTAAGAACATTTTAATAAAGTATCTGCTTTAGTTAATAATAATCATATATCACTTTAGGCTTATTAGTTATGACAAATGTCCAGAGAGAGACAGAGAGAGAGGAAGAAGGACAAATTGTCCCCCAAAGGAGGATTATGGTTACACCACAATTTTCTCCTCCATTTCTCCATTCTCTCAGAATTTGAGGCATGCACACACATGCACGTGACTCATTTTTGAAGCTGTTGGGCCAGCATTAGAACTGCAGTTAGCCATGTGGGGTCCAGCTTCTTTCACTCTTTTTTTTTAGAGAGAGATTTTTGATATAGGGCATGTGAACTCACCAGAGAGACAGAAAGCGAAAAATCATCCCCAAGGGGGGATGCCCATGCCACAATTCCTTCTTCTCTTGGGATTTTGGGTACACACACACACATGCACAGAGTGAGTTTTAAGCTACTGAGTTCAGGACTCAATCTGCAGTCCACTAAATGGGAGTCAAGTGATGGAACCATTATACCATCTGCTGTTCCCTCCAGCTTCTGTTAGTCACCAGGCCATGGAGCCAGCTGATAGCATACACACACACATATGTATGTATGAGTGTGTGTGTATATACTTCACTTATAAAATCTAAATTATTTGGAATTTCAGAAACTCCTTTCTCCCTAAGAAGTTTGGTTAGTAATTGTGGATCTTTAGGATCAAATCCATAGGACTTTGTAGAATTACATGAGATAATTCACTTAACAGACCAGGGCCAGCCATACAATGTATGTCCACTAATAAGTAATAATTGTTATCATCAGTTACAATTTCTAACATCTCATGAATTTAACAAATTTAATCCTAAGAATTTTTATCTATTTGGGGATATCAGGTGACTTCTTATGCTCCAAACCAAGAAATAAGTTTCTGGTTAGGACCTAAGTCCCAGGTCCTCAAAGAGACATTAGTTTTATTCATGCGTGAAAGCTCTTTCATGCCATTGGTTGGATCTGTGCACAAATTGATGTATAGGTTGAACTGAAAGAAGCCCTTAGTATGTGGCCTAATTTCTATACATACTTATCTTCAATCGTAAAGACATCACACACTCTCCAGGATCTCTTTGCTTTTGTTTCTAATGATATGATTATACACCAGAAGCTCTGCTGTCCTGTAAGATTTACTAGAGAATAAAAAGTGGGAGGAGTCCACTTTTAGATGATCACCCTGTTCTACTAGAGATCCAGGTGGCACCAGGTTTATTTTCATTTAGAGATAACCAAACACAATGAGGACACACACATTGTTGTCCTTTTTTGCAACCTGATTCAGATGCTTCCTTTTCTTCCTGTTTGTAAGCCCTGGTGTTCAAAAGGACATGATAGTGACCCAAAATCCACAGTTACAGTTCAGTTGCCAAGGGTGACCTGATGAAGGGACATATTTTCCACATGTTTTTCACTGAACTTGGCAGCCGGGATGTGTGTAATTCTTCCTGCCCTAAAAACAAAATTCCTTTATTATGACTGTCTTCTCTTTCTTCCTTTGTGTCAATTGTCTTCTCACTATTTTCACTGGTCTTACTATCTTGCCCCGGCTATTAAATAAATCACATTTTGATTTTAGAGCTTCCTTCATTTAGGAGGAAGGCATTGCTCTGCGATAAAAACACACACTCTGAAACTAACCCAGATATTTTATTTTGAGAAAGGAATTCTTCAAAGACATAACTGTTAGTGCTTACCCTGTTTCTTCAAACTTTAATAAAAAATATTTAATTTGTGAGTCTGTGTCCTTTATGCTTCCTGAAATGAATTGTAATATTGATTGTGTTGGCCATAGGTGCATATTACAGATACATGAGAGTTATTTGCTTTGAGGTAAAATATTATGGCCATGTCTGAAGTGATTTTGTCTGAAGTTGTAATGGCTTTAGTTAGTCATATATGGAAATGTGGAAGAAGCAACTATAGGAATTGTTGTAGTCCAATGTTCTTAGTGGTTATCTTCTACTCCCAAACTTTTAAGCCCTGCTCCATTTGACAGTTGGGAGTCTGAAATTCTACTCAGTAGGATTTAATGTAAGGCTTTGGCTTCTTCGTCAATTATTTATATGTAGTGTGGATATGAGATCTGAAAGTAAGTTTTGAAGAGTAAATGAAAGAAAGAGTAGAAAAGTGGGAAGACTGAGGTAAGTAGAGGGAGCATGACTAGGAAGAAGGAATGAGGTGCTGAAAGAAAAGTGGGGAGCCATAAATATCTTAGTGCTTATTTGTAACATTGCAAGAATCTACCTCTCTCCAGAAATTACCTTTGTTATCTAGAAAATTCATGTTTCATCTTCACTATTTTCTCTCTGCTCTCCATAGGGTACAAAGAGAATTCTAGCCCTTTCCCTCCCTCTGGTCTTAGTTCCCTCATGATTACATGAGAAAAGAGGAATTCTATTAAGAGTAGATCTTTCATATTTGTCCACTTATTTTTAGAATTATTTTATTCAATTTTATTTATTCATTCATTTATTTTAATTTGACCAGAGAGAGACAAAGAGAGAGGAAATAGAGAAAGGAAGCCACCAAGTCCCAGGACTCAAACCATGGCCATGTGGGAGTGTCCAATGCCTTAACCACCACACCAGCTGCTGGTCCCTGTCCACTTTTTAAACTGAAATATTGGACAATATAAAGGCAAGGAGAGCAATTGTGGACACCAGAGACAATGTGGGAAGAGGATAGGAAATCAAGGGAAAAAAAGAAAGAAGTAAAATGTTAAGAAACAAAAAATAGAAAATTATCTACTGAAGATAATAGGTATGGTATAATCTTTGATTGGACCAATAATCAGTGTATTCTGGGTAGGAAAATTCATTTTGTATGCTGTAATGGTACATAGTGAATGAATCTAAAATAAACTTTAAAAATTAAAGAAATAGGGACCAGCAGCTGGCATAATGGCTATGTCACTGGACTCCCATGTAGTTGACCACAGTTCAAGTCCCAGATTCAGTGGCTTAAACTCATGCTGGGCACATGTGTGTACGTTCCCAAGATCCCGAGAGAAGAATGGAGAAGAAAGGACTGTGGCGTGGCCATTCTCCCTGGGGAGTGATTTTTCATTTTTCTATCTCTCTGTCTCTCTCTGGAGAGTGCATGCACCCTATAGCAAAAACCTCTCCAAATAATAATAATAATAACAAAATAAAATAAAAAAGAAAATATGAATTCTCTAAATGAAAGAGTGATTTCCCCTGTTACAATTGCATAAATAGGAAAAAGAAAAATTTAGTCAGTTATCCAGATAATTTATTTCAAGTACACCTTAATCTAGGATAATGGCCATTGTTCTTAAATTTTTCCAAAGAAATAGGGGTGCTTATTTTACTATAGTACTATAGTGCTCTTTATTTAAATTTAATATTCCTTGTCAAAAGATTTTGATTCTGGTTAAAAAACAAAATACCCTGAATCATATAATAAATTAAATTTGGTGATTTAAAAACTTTACAACATTGCTGTGATGGACAGATTACTTAATAGGAAGAGAATATTTGGCCAAGGCAAGAGAGAGGTCCCATGAGCATGTTTCGGAAGCCAAGCATCTGTTCAGTTAGTTTATTTTTCTTCTTTTTACATCTGCCAAAAAGTAATTTTTTCAAGTGAGAGTTCCAAAAGGGCTCTCAAAAGATTCACATTTTGGTCAGTTTTCCGATGGACTATTATTTTTTTTTTCCAAAAGTCAAATGCCTTGTAATAACTTAACAAAACTGTAGAGTCATATGTGGAAATTCTGTTAATTTTAAGACAGTATTCAAAATGGCCTACAGAAAGCAATTTCAGTTCCAATTACTGTGAAAAGTGGGGATGTCAATATTATCCTCTTCGACTGCCACCTGTTGTGCCAGTAAAGAAATGACTCACTTGCAGTATTTCTCATTTTAACACAAATTACTTATTAAAAATAACTATTTTCAGTATTAAAATAAACTTTTCTTCAAAATACTTTATTATTATTATTATATATATTTTGCATGGGGAACCTTCTGTCTCTAACTGTTGTAAAAACAGGTTTTCAAATGCTCACAAATGACCATACACATATTTAGATTGCCCCCGGCATATGCAGTGACATTTGAGAAGGTTGAAAAGACAAAAACAAAGGAAGCCTATGATTTTCCAACAAGCCCATGACACCCAGTGCTTGTAAACAAATCACCATAAAGTAAAAGCACTTAGAGTAGTGACAGCACTCTTAGTACTGGAAGGACAATTTAAATTTAATTCTTGCTGTACATAGCTTCCCATCCTCTCACTTCGCTGTATATCTAGGATGTTGCTAAAAATGGGACATATAGAGGTCAGAATAACAATGTCCTTGCCTTTAAGTAATTCCGCATTTAAAAGAGAAGACAAATTATGTTACGAGAAGAACCTTTTGTTCATAATGGTACAGAATATACTGCCTATGAATTAGCAAATCAACACAGGAACTTATGGAGCCTAGCGGCTGGCATAATGCTTATGTCTCTGGACTCCCATGTAGTTCACCATGGTTTGAATCCCAGACTGGTGGTTTAAAAACTCATGCCAGGCGCATGTGCACATGTGTCCAGGATCGTGAGAACAGAATGGAGGTGAAGGGACTGTGGCATGGCCATCCTCCCTGGGGGGTGATTTCTCACTTTCTGTCTCTGTCTCTCTGTCTCTCTGGTGAGTGCACACACCCTATAGCAAAAATCTCTCTATAAAAAAATAAAATAAAAGATAGGAAATTATGATAGCAATCCTTTGAGGTATCATCAATAAAGGAGAATATGGTTGATAAGAATGTAGAAGAGATCATTATAAGGTTAAGAATGGTGAGTAATTGTTTTGGGAGAAAGTTCATTCCAAGTTTAGAACAAGGCAAATTGAAGGGGTTATTTGTTGGCATGAAAAAATGGTCCATTACCAGTATTTCACTTAACAGGCAATTTGTACAATTCTGGCAACTGTCTGAAATAACTATACATTCTTCCCCCTCCCCAAAAAAGAGACCCCACAATAATAAACAAACAAATGAAAACTGCATGGGAAACTGAATAGTTCCAAAATTTAGCTCTTATATTCTATCTATATTAGAGATTATTTTTGTATCTTGCCTAAATTGTTACTAACTTTTACTTCAGAAGCATTTCCAACTTATTAAAATTTTACCATACAGTTGATTAGACGCAGAAAATGTGGAGAACAAGGTTGGAAAATAATTTTTGGAGGCAAGCATGCTGGTAGATTTGAGATTCACAGCTAACCGTCAAACTTTCTAAAGATTTTAAACTTCAATTTTATTTTTACTTTAGCTGATTTTAATATAATCTGCTTACTTTTCTCAGGATCTTTGGTCTTTCACCTTATTCTTAGACCAATGCTTCAGGGAGCAAAGCTCAGCTTCTGAGTACCTTGACAAAAGTTGGGAAGTGACCTTTTGGAAAGGGCATAAGGTAGACTCTGCTTCCAATTTGGAATAATGGCCCACTGCATGACAACCACCACCATTACCAAGAACAGAAATAATTCAAATGCTCACTTATTCAGCACCAAGTAGAGGCCAAACAACACTCCCAAGTGCCTTACATATTTATTCATTCCTTCCATCACCTTATGAAGAAAATACCAGCATTAACCTTATTCACAGATAATAAATGGGGTAAGAGATCAAGTAGTTAAGAAGAGGTGGAACTCAGATGCAAATACAGAAAATCAGGGACCAGAGCTTGTGCTCTGACCTGCTATACACTATAGTTTCCTTTTTTTCTTCTTCTTTTTTTTTTTTTGGAGAGGTTTTTCGCTATAGGGCACGCGCGCTTGCCAGACAGACAGAGAGAGAGACAGAAAGCTAGAAATCACCCCCCAGGGGGGATGGCCATGCCGCAATCTCTTCTCCTTCATTCTCTTGGGATCTTGGGCATGCATGCACATGCACCACCGGGTCTGGGATGCAAACTGCGGTGGACTACGTGGGAGCTCAGCGACATAGCCATTACGTTAACTGCTGTTCCAATAGTTTCCTAAAAATGAGCACTGGTAAAGAGCCTTTCCAAGATAGAGTTACTAGTTTCAAAGTATTTCACAATCTCCAAACTGTATGCATGCAATGCCAAAGCCTAGGTTAGGTAAGGTTAGTATTTTGTCTTTTAAGCCATGTTTTTATCTCTGGTGGAAATGTTCTACACCATGGATTACCACAACTGACTTTACAGGTAGGAATATTAAGTCAGTGAATTAACCTGCTTCTAAGTAAATGGACTGTACATCTATAAAATATACTATGTGTTATTTCTGCCAAATGACTCTTTCACCATTATCAAGGTTAATAAGTTATTTTATTAAGCATCCTCTGCTTACCCATTTCCAACTAGCTTTGTTACATGACTTGAAATAGATTTCTCACAAACATTCCAAATATTAAATACCTCTTCCTAGATGTCTCCTTGTAAATTTGACTATGATAAAAATAAAAAGAACATCAATTGGATCATACCAGTACACAGCATAAATTTATTTTCCCTTTTGCTTTTCCCCTACTATATTTCTTAAATTATAAAACTGATAAACCACTTAAAAGAGAAAAAAAAAAAAAACAAGAAATATCAGACCACAATAACACTGCATATTCAACAAAAGAGAAATTAATTACATGAGACTGAACTGGTAAAATGGAATTCTATGACTTTTGACTAAATTATTATTGATTTTCTTCTATGTTTTGTCTTCCAGATTAAAGGATTTTAGTTTTCTTTTGAGCTGATAGGTTCAGCAATTTGTTGAAATTTAAATTTAAATTATTTTAAATTGAAACATTGGCTTTTCTTCATTCCTGACCCCTCTGCAATTGGAAAATATTTGTGAACATTCTTATTTTGTGGCAGAATAGTTATTTACATAAGTTTAATGATACAATAGTATCTGTTGCCTTGCATCAGAAGTTGAATTCTTATGGGGTTTTGTGCAAATAACAGACCTAATGAGACTAAACTTTTTTTTTTTTTTTTTTTTGCTA
Source organism: Tupaia belangeri chinensis (assembly GCF_000334495.1). NCBI lineage: Eukaryota > Metazoa > Chordata > Mammalia > Scandentia > Tupaiidae > Tupaia > Tupaia belangeri. Next base: position 92,579 of record NW_006203778.1, read on the forward strand.
ATAAGTTAGTTTATACCTCTCTTTGGTAAAAGGGAATGGAGAGGAAAAAAATATTTCATTTCAGAAGAAAATTACAATGCACTTGTCACTAGATTTTAGCTTTGTATTTTTAGTTTAATTAAGATATATTGTGAAACAATAAAATGTGAAAAGGAAAAGTTTAGTATGGGAGGGAGGGAGGGAAAGGGGAAGAAAACAAGTGAAAGTACATTTAATTGACTCAAGATTTGGTTCATATCTTCTATTTTAACAGAAATAACCAATTTTTGCTCTTTCAACTTGATTTTCCTCCCTTAAGTAAATTCACACCTTAAGCAAATTTTAGTTATTTTTATTATTGTTATTGTGATTTATCTATAGATATTGCCCTTCTTAGTGCTGTGGATCAGCCTGTCCTTTAAATGTAGGGCAAATGGGGTCATTTCCTTTCCCACGGCTGACTTTAGGAGTACAGATAGTTGTCTCTCTGCTGACCACTGTTTGGTAGGGCAGGGTCTGCCTCAGCCCTTACAGTGTGTACCCTGCAGTCCTTTCCCTCTCAGCTGCCAGTCCAGAGACTCTTCTGCACATGGTCCCAGCAGTTTATCGCTGTTTGTGTCTCTGGTGCTATTTAAGGACCCATAGAAGGATGGTGGATAATGAGCAACAATCAATTCTGAGCCACTGAAGAATTCTGTCAGCATATCACCATGGAATTCTAGAGAAAGAACTGAAATAGAAAAGTTCCTAGTCACAGAGAAATGTTTTGACATGGAGATTCTATCTTGTGAAAGATAACTTACAATGCTCTGTAAAAATACTTAACACTAAAATCATTGATAGCTCTAAATTATAAAGATTTCAACATTCATAAAATACACAAAAGTATCATTTAGCTATGCTTTAAACAATTCAAACCTCAAACGTACAGTAAATCTGGAAAATTCTTTAAAAAGGATAGTTTGACATTGACCTTTGAAGTGATTAAGTAAGAAAATTCTTACTTTTTATGATTTAGTAGGCATGGTTAAGGAGATCTAGATTGGATGAGGCAGATGAATTCACCATTTGTAGTGCCCGAATGAATAATTTAACCTCAACATAACTTAGTATCGCTCATCTAAAATATACACAATGCAGTCAGCATATTGGGTAATTAAACTTTCCATGAGCTACATTACATACTTGTACAAAAACGCACTCAGAAAGGTTTTTTTTTTTGCCTCTGCTAAGTAAAATATTGCAAGAGCTTATGGCCCTTTGGAGTTTTATTTTGTAAGTAATAAAAATCTAAAATGCTAAAATCTATAAATACCAAGAGTCCATGCTATAGTGCTGGTCTCATTTAAATTTTCAACCTTTGTGTCTCTATTTGTGTACACACACATGCATACATGAAGGCATATGAGAATATATGAAGCTAAGCATGAGACTATTAATAAAAGTTAACATGAGGTCAATATTGAGAAACATTAGAGAAACCCTACAGAACAAAAACTTGAATTTAGAAAAATCTAATTTGAGGTTGAGTTTTTAGAAGAGTATTGCTTCATGGAGATATTAGGGAGAGACAGATGTTAGGGTGAGGTTTAAAGAAATTATAGACTGATATCTCTAATGCTAGAATGTTTTTCCATCAGATATTTCTTTTTCCCTGAAATCCTCTCTCCATGAGCAGTTTCTATCTGCCTTTGGGTGATTTATTGGAGCTACTTAAATTTCCCACTAGCTGTCACAGCTGGGTAGACTAATAGGCCTTTGGGAGGTTAACCACATCCCATTACATTTATTGCTTTTGTATCCAATTAGAACAGCTAGGTCTGGCATAGGCTATTGACATAGATTGAAACAGGTAACAATAATGTGCCTAGAAAATATGTACATGTTTAGGAATGAGTGGAATAAAAAGTTAAACCTTGACTGAAAGTCACTTGATAGAGATTTCGAAAATAAGACACTTTTTTTTTGGAGAGGTTTTTGCTATAGGGCACATGCGCTCCTCAGAAAGACAGAGAGAGACAGAGAGACAGAAAGCAAGAAATTAGCCCCCAGGGGAGGATGGCCACACCACAATCCCTTTTCCTCTATTCTCCTCTCGGGATCCTGGGCACACACACACGTGCCCAGTGTGAGTTTAAGCCACCAGGTCTGGGACTCGAGCTGCAGTAGACTACATGGGAGTCCAGCGACATAGCCATTATGCCAACTGCTGGTCCCAGAAAAACAATACACTTTTAACATTCCTAACCTGTGCAGGTAATCATAATGACTTTTTTTTTTTTTGAGATGTTTTTTGCTATAGGGCGCGTGTGCTCACCAGACAGAGAGAGACAGAGAGACAGAAAGCGAGAAATCACCCCCAGGGGGGATGGTCACGCCGCAATCCCTTCTCCTCCATTCTCTTCTCGGGATCTTGGACATGCATACACAAGTGCCCGGCTTGTTTTAAGCCACCGGGTCTGGGACGCGAACCGTGGTCGACTACATGGGAGTTCAGCGACATAGCCATTACTAACTGCTGGTTCCCAATCGTAATGACTTTTTGCAGTTAAGTGTGTAGCAAATAGATGCTGCTTTAAATGCTACATCTCTTTACAGTTGTAGTCACATTATATATTTTCTGCTCAGCAGTTTCAGCAAGATAATATGCCTTTCTCAGTTCCTTCCTTCCAATGGTATGCCCTGGCATGCACAGGGAAGACACAATCTGGCCTCTGACCGCTACAGTTTCTATGAACTGGTTTTCTCATCTCTGCATTGCTGCCTTTTGAAAGAGAGGAGGTGATTTTCTTTGTAAGAATCAGTATTTTTTTAAATCAATTTCATGAATGCCTTCTGTTGTTATATTTGCCAGTAGAAATCAATTTATTCCATCTAATAATTTAGAATCAAGGAATTTTATGAATCCTGTCTACTCTTCTCACACCTACTTCTCCGTATAAGCTCTTATTCTCAAGAAATTGGGACCAGCAGTTAGCATAATGGCTATGTCACTGGACTCCCATGTAGTCGGTCGCGGTTCGCGTCCTGGACCCGGTGGCTTAAAAACTCATACCGGGTGCATGTGCATGTGTGCCCAAGATCCCGAGAGCAGAACGGAGGAGAAAGGATTGCAGTGTAGCCATCTCCCCTGGGGGGTGATTTCTCGCTTTCTGATTTCTCGCTTTCTGATTCTGTTTCTCTCTGTCTGTCTGGCAAGCGCACGTGCCCTATAGCAAAACCTCTCCAAAAAAAAAAAAAAAGAAATTAAATTTTGTCTGTTGATTGACAATTTTATTCTGAAATAAACCCAAATAATTAGATCAGGACACTTCTCAGTGGACCTGCATTAATGTTTCTAAATATTGCTTGCTCACTGCCAATTTTTCTATAGGATGCTGGCACACCCCTGTTGGAAACAGAGAGATTGATATTCAATAGAATATTCCTTTGTTATTTTCTTGGCTTTATTGTTAACCTTGCGGTTTTACTTTGGAATTCTTCTTTATTTATTTTTAGAGAGTTTTTTTTTGCTATAGGGCACATGTACTCGCCAGATAGAGACAGTGAGACAGAAAGTGAGAAATCATCCCCCCGGGGGGATGGCCACACAGCAATCCCTTCTCCTCCATTCTCCTCTCAGAATCTTGGGCACGGATACACACGCACCCGGCTTGAGTTTTAAGCCACTGGGTCCAGGATGCGAACTGTGGTCGACTACATGGGAGTCCCACGACATAGCTGTTACACCAACTGGTCCCAACTTTGGGATTCTTTTAGTCCACATATAGCACCATTTAATCAGCCATCGCGTGTCAAGGGCTTCTTTCTTAAGCCCTTCTAATCACAACATATGACATTTGGTAAATACTTCTTGATAAATTAATGAATGTGTTGTATTTTTATTCTGGTCAGTGCTGATTTATATCAAAGCGAATGCTGAACAATCTCTTGCTTTATCAATTAACTTATTTTTGAATCTGTCAGCACAGCCTCTTTACAATCACTTAGAAATGAAATTTCTCTTACCTATTAATTACTTTGTTTACATAGGATTAAAATACTGGCTTGACTACTTGTTTTGTCACAGTTAAATGATGCAACTTTTAGCAAGAATTTAGTCCAGAGGCAGTAGCAGTGAGCAATGAAGTTAACTGTCATGACTAAGGTAAGACATTTTATGAGAAATACGCAGCTCTATCTGGGTACTACCATGATTGAGAAGATGGACGATGCTATTTCACTGAAATTCATGAAAAAAGTGATCACTTTCCCTGTAGTAAAGGCAGCTTAGAATCTATGACATTGAGGATAACACCTGGGATTGCAGGTCAAGTCTAGATTCCAGTCCTTGTTCTGTTAAGGGGCTGTGTGACTTCACTGATATACATATATATTTTTTTTTCGAGAGAGATTTTTGCTATAGGGCATGTGGGTTCACCCGAGAAACAGAGAGAGATAGAAAGTGAGAATCACCCCCTGGGGGGATGGCACACTGCAATACCTCCTCTCCCATTCTTCTCTAGGGATTTTGGGCATGCATGCACATGTGCTCAGCTTGAGTTTTAAACCACCAGGTCCAGGACTTGAACTGTGGTCAACTACCTGGGTGTCTGGTGACGTAACTGCTGTGCCATCTGCTGGTTTCTTTACTGATATTTTTAATTGTTGTGCTCAATTTAAAGAAAATATGTTTTATCAAGTTCTTATTATGTACGAACCAATTCAATGTCTTTTCTGACTAATGATTTGAAATCAAGTGGACTTTGTGTCTGGGGAGGAGTTAAAGTATTAATTATGAAATAAATGTTGGAGTGTGTGATCCATTAGCTGAGTTGCCAGGAGAATATTCTAGCCAGGAACAGATAGGGATGGAGAGAGGCCCCTCCTTCTCCTGGCTAGAAAGGCTGCACCTGAACGGAATTACCCACAGGTAATTCAGAGAAAAGATTAGACTTATCATAGACTCCAACGTCTTCCTTTGTTGGACCCACAGTTTTCAAAGCCAAATCTTATAGCATTAACTATCAGACTGATGGTAGCTTAGTTCTCTGTTCAGCCAGAAGGAGAAACAACAAATAGATGGGGAGAACAGCAAAAAGAATGTGATTCTTGCACTGAATTCTCCTATATATTCACCAGTGACTGTGCCCAATTCTATTCTCTTTGGGATGATGGAAGGAGTGGGAGGATGAGGTCTTTAACCCTTGGCTTATAAGCTTTTCTTATAAAACTCATTATTTAACTCCTACCGTGTGACATTGTGGGATTCACCCTCTTGCTCAATAGTGGGTCTTCCCATCTATTTCCCTTCTGATTTCCCAGCTCTCCTTTTAGCCATTGGACAGCTGAGAAACATTGTGATGCTACATAGGAAGAATATCTCTCGGTCAGCCAGGGGCATGGTGGTTAAGATGGCTGATCCCACATGGCCTAGTGCACATCGAGTCCCAGACCTGGCAGCTTGGAAAGTATTCCAAGTGCATGTGTGTGCATGCCCCAAAGAGGAAAATGGAAGAGAGAAGGCATTGTAGCATGGCTATCCCCCTTTGGTGATAATTTCTCACTTTTCTTCTCTCTCTTTCTCCCTGTATATATCTCTCTGGCAAATGCACATGCCCTAAAGGGAAAAAAAAATTGAAAAGAAAAAGAAAGAAAGAAAGAAAGAGAAAGAAAGAAAGAAAGAAAGAAAGAAAGAAAGAAAGAAAGAAAGAAAGAAAGAAAGAAAGAAAGAAAGAAAATTTCTATGCCTTGGAAGAGACTCTGAAGAACAAGGTACATTTTAAGTATCCATGCTGGTTCATTTCTCTATCTTCGTGTCTACCTTTAAGGAATTCTAAGCCCAAGGCTTTTTTATTTTTCTCTGTGTCTTCCTCTTCAAAGCTACTTTTCTTTCTTTTCATAAACGAAGTTGATAAAGTATTTTAAATGATGAGAGAATGAATACATGGTGGCAGAAAGAAGTAGTAGACATACTTTTCTCTACATCTTTCATGGTAAGTAGAGCTAAAAATCTTGGAAATTACATATAACAGAAACTGAAAATTATGAGAGAGAAAATGAGAAAGACAGACCTGCCAGGTACTGCACTACCCAAAGAATAGCACAGTAGTGATTGCCTGGGCTTGCTTTGTGCCACATACCTTGTTTATCTGGATGAGGTGCTGAAAAAGCCAGCAACCCCGAAACATCAACAGAAACAAACAGGAAACAGTCCCAAGAAAAGAAATCTAGCTTATTTTAGCCAAAGGACCAGGAAATCAGCAAAACCGCCAAAAATTTAGATCATAACTACATTATTTCAACTAAATACCAGATAATAATTGTCAGTCTCATCTCAAATCATCCCTCCAGTAAAGGCTGAGGAATCCAGAATCCCTGCATAATCAGAAGATCTCTAGCCAAGTTGGTGTCACAAAACACCAAGTGGGGACCCACTGAGCTCCCTTCTTACACAGTGTCACTGACAAAGACATGGAGAGCCTGGACTTCCCCTCCCACCTAGCGGTAATGAGATGGCCCTCTCTCTCCCTGCTGCAGTAACCTCACCGGAGGCCTAGTGGAAAGCTGGGATTTTCTCCAACGTTCAGTAATACAACATCACACCATGTGGTATCAAAGATGGCCATATAAGAGCAGTAATGAGGCAACTTACCCTTTTTATGAACGTGTGAGTGAAGGCCTAGCCGGCAGTTGAAGCCACCCAGACTTAGCAACAACAATGTGCCCCTATCCTGCTGGGGCAGTGCTTTTCTTCTGTACAGAGTTTTCTTAATTGCATTTCCCAGTTGAAGTAAACATTATACCATGATCTGATGTAATTTTTAATGTATATAAAGGACACATTTAAGACACTTATACATTATAAATGGTGGGAGAGCAGAGTGAGGTCAGAGGATGTGAATTTCTAAATGTACTCATCATGTTAAGATACCAATGGTGGACTGCGATAGGATGCCAGAATGTGGGCAAGAAACTGCAACTTTCCCATATTGCTAGTGGGAAGGTAAAATGATGGACTCTCTAGAAAACGTTTGGCAGTTTATAGAAGCATGAAAAGGAATGTTCACAGAGGCTCTATTTGTAATAATCCAACACTGGAAAGAAGCCAAATGCAGCTCAATGGGTGAAAAACCCAAACTGTGCTACATTTGTAAGTGGAACATGACTCAGTATTACAAAGGGGCAAACTAGCCATATATGCAACAATTTGATGTTTCTAAAGGGCATTGTAGTCAATGGAAAAAGCCAGTCTTAAAAGGTCATATATTATGGGACCAGCAGATGGTGTAATGGCTCCACCCCTGGACTCCCATGTAGTTGATTGCAGTTTGAGTCCCAGACCCACTGGCTTAAACTCACACTGGGCGTGTGTGTGTGCATGGCCAAGATCCCAAGAGGAGAATGGAGCAGAAGTGATTGTGGCATAGCCATTCCCCCAGTGGGTGATTTCTCACTTTCTGTCTCTCTGTCTCTCTGGTGAGCGCACATGCCCTATAGCAAAACCTCTCAAAAAAAGAAAAAAGTCTTATTATGTTATATGACTTTATTTATATAACATTCTCAAAATGGCAAAATTACAAAAATGGAGAACAAATTAGTGATCAGTGATTGTCAGAGGCTAGATACAGGGGATTAAGGAAATGGGAGTGACTGTAAAGATAAAAAATGAGGGGGTTTTCTGTGGGGGTTGGAAACCACATAGTGTGGCCCCTGAGCTCTTAGTCAATGTCTTAAATCATGTGGTGTGTGGGACTGGGGAGTAACTCTCCTTATTGTATTTGTGAGGTCACATGACTTCGATCTTCAGTCAGACAGCTTTTCTGTACATTTTGTGGAAGTTCACACTCTGTAATTTTTTTTTTTTTCAGAGCACTTCAAGGTGCCATCTACTTAAATCCCTTTGTCTATTACAGTGAATGGTAGCATGTAGTCAGTCAATATTTCTATGCAATTTCTTTATAACAACTATAGAGTTGGACCATGGCAACTAAGTAGCCCTCTCCCATGACTCACTCAGGCTCATAATTAGACTAGATTGAAAATTATTAGAGATCTCTTAAATTAGGGTGGTTCATCTACAGTTGTCATGTTTGGCCTATACTACAAATCGAGATGGGCTATTTTAGTGACACCATTGCATGCTTTACAATATCAAATGTGACTGGGCCCTGTCTTTGATTTTATCTGTTTATTTATTTTTTCAACATAATCATTACAAAGATCGTGTTGAAAAATGCTTTTTCATCCAGGGGCTCTCAAAAAAGAATGAACCCATGGTATTTCTGCTGGCCTCATTATCTCCCTAGAGAAATACTGTATTTCTAGTCTTGCTTCAATATCACCCTATGTTCCTATTCTACTCCCTTTTTTGCCACATTTCCTCTTTGGAGGAGAACAGAGAATGTATTTCAAATGAGAAGGGAGTCAGAAAGAGGAAAAGTTTTATACAGAGAACAGAGATAAAAGGAAGGAAAGGTGACAAAGAAGTGTCTCTCTTTGAGAGATACTGAGCCATGATGCTACAACATAAACTTTCGGACAGTTGAACATATTCAACTGCATCTGTATCCATGAATTCATTCTTAAAATGGGGAAGAGAAAACAAAAAATGCTTGGCGAGGAAGCATAAAAAGAAGATGGGAACAATGACTCAGTATGCCTCTTGTATGTTTGCCAGTCTAACTCCAAATGTACATGTCTCTGAAGTAATACTGAACTCTAGAAAGTTCTATGTAATTCTAAATCTGGGAAAGAGAGGCAGCTAAGGTATTTAAAAGGTAGAATAATAAGAGGCAAAGAAGGAAGAAAAGATGAAGAGAAAAAGAAAAATACAGGTGAAGGCCAATCACTAGAATACCTAGCTTATAATATTAAAATATTGGTTAATGATGAAAATAATCTCTTTCTTCTTTTATAAATCTGAGAACAACATATACTCTACATTGTATTATAAGTTAGAAATTACAATAGTTTATTATTTATTATCAGTTTGTGGGAAAGGAAAAAATCTGGGTCATACCAATTTAAAAATAGTTTATTTTATATGCTTTTGAAGAGAGTAATACATACATTTATCTACTTCAAAAATAAATAAGAAGGATAAAACATACTACTAAATTTTAAAAACTAAGGACTTAGTTTCTTTTAAAAAATTTAATCACAAATACTCATAGTCCTAAAGAATATGGATTTTAGAGCGGTGTGAATTTTGGAGCTAAGTCCTTTAGCTATGCGATCTATGGCCAGTTACTTCCCTTCTCTGTCCCTATAGTTTGTCTGTATTCTGGAACGATGATAGTACCTACTTCAAAGAACTGTGTGATAGTTAAGTAAATTGCCTTATATATTGTAAATCCTCAACATATATTGACATCATCATTTTTTAGTTTTGTTTTTAGCAGTTTTACTGAGTTATAACTGATATACAGAGAACTGTACAAATTTAACATGTGCAATCTGATGGGTTTGGACATAGGCAAATGTCCATCCAATTATCCGTATCCTCGCCATGTAGGTAATAGACACATATAGCGCATTCAATAGCTTCCTTGTGTCACTTCGTTTAGTTTTGTTTTTGTGGCTAGAACACTTAACATGAGATCTACCCTCTTAAAATGTATCCAGCAATCTTATTTCTGGATATATACCCAAAGGAATTGAAATGATGAGATCAAAAAGATAGCTGTATACCCTGTTCATGTCAACATTGTTTAATAGCCAAAATATGGAACCAACCCAAATGCCCATTGACATGTGAATACATAAAGAAAATATAAACAATACACCTATTATGGAATTTTTCATCCTTAAAAAAGAAGGAAACTCTGTCATTTAAGACAGCATGGATGAACCTGCAGCACACTGTGATAAGTGAAATAAACAATGACAGAAGGACAAATACTGCATGATTTCACTAACATGCAAGATATTAATAATAGTTAAACTCATAAAGCAGAGAATATATTGGCTGTTGCCAGAGATCAGCAGTGGGAGAAAGGGGTATAAAGTTTCAGTTGTACTAAGTGAATAAATTCTAGAGACCTACCATATAGCTTAGTGCCTACAGTTGTTAACAATACAGTATTGTGTTCATGATTATTTTAAAGCAAATACAGAAAAGTGTATTTGGTCATTTTTAGGTCAACAACAGCCAAACCACCAAAACAAAATATAATTTTAAAAAACCTCAAGAAACAATGGAATATATTCCAGTAGGACTATAAAATTTTATTTCTAAATGAAAATATCAGGAGCCTCAGAGGAGTTTAATGAAATCCTAATAAAGTCAAAAAGTGGTCATGATTGTTCTCTACAATTGATCCATAAAATGCTTCCTGGAATTTGCCAGATAGAAAATGAATCTAGGCTCGATTTTATGTTAGACAGGCTAAGTTATCTTAAAAATGATTTCATAAGACACACATTTAATAATTGATACAGTCAATAATTTATAAAGGCAATAGGCCAAATCTTTGCAGGGATTAGCTTAATTCTCCACAGCTTGCGTTTCTGGAGAATCATTCTCATGTTAGAAAATAACCATAATTCAGTCAAATGACTCATGAAAAATATATTGGTTTTCTGATTTTTAAAAACTACTTTATTGAGGTATGACTGACATATAAAAATCCTGTATGTCTTTAGTGTACACACAATCCCAATACTGTAGGGGATAAGTATATATATACCTGTGAAACAATCACACCTCTCAAGGCCATGAGCACATCCATCACCTCCCACTTTTCTCCTGGCTTCTTCATTATTGGGGTGTGTATATATATATATATATTTTTTTTTTCCTGGTAACAACCCTTAAAGAAAGATTTCTTAGCAAATTTTAAGTATGCGATGATCTTTTAAAAGCTGTAAGCACTATGCTGTATAATAGATCTCCAGAATATATTTATCTTATAAAACTGGATCTTTGTATCCTTGAAGCATCGCCTCTCCACTCCCTACCCCCAATCTCCCATCCCTGACAACCCCCATTTCATTCTTTGCTTCTATGAAGTTGACTACTTTTGATTCCACATATAGGTGAGATCATGTAGCATTTGTCTTTTTGTGTCTGATTTATTTCATTTATGTAATGACTCTAGGTCCATCCATGTTGTTTCAGATGACAGGATTTCCTTCTTTTTTGAGGTTGAATAATATCTCATTGTGTGTATATATACCACATTTTCTTTATCCATTCATCTTTCTATGAAACTTTTGGTTGTTTCCAACATGAGAATCTCTTTGAGACCCTGATTTCAGTTCATTTGGATATATACCTAGAAGTGGGATTGCTGGATCATAATGAAAGTTCTATGTTTGAGAAACCTCCTTACTGTTTTACATAATGACTGCTACAGTTTACATGTCCACCAAGAGTGTACAGAGCTCCCCTTTTCTCCATATTCTTGCCAATGCCTGCAATTTTGGGTCGTGTGATAATAGCTATGTGAGGCATGAGGCAATATCTCATTGCGGTTTGGATTTGCATTTCTAGAAAAACAGTAGAAAAGATCAACAAAACTCAGAGTTGCTTTTTTTGAAAAGATAAATAAAATATATATACCATTAGCTAGACTAAGAAAAAAAGAGTCAAATAAAATGATAAATGAAAGAGGAGATATTATAATTGATAGTATAGAAATATGAAGGATCAAATGAGACTACTATAAACAGTAATATGTCAAAAAATTGGGTAACCCACAAGAAATGGATAAATGTATAGAAACATACAAGCTATGAAGGGTGAACCAGGAAGAAATAGAAAATCTGAACAGATCAATAATGAATAAAGTAATCAAATCAGTAATGATAAAAACATTTCCAACACAAATTATCCAAAACTGGATGGTTTCTCTGGCGAATTCTACCAAACATTTAAAGAAGAATGTACTAATAATAAATGTTTTCAATTTTTTAAATGTTTCTCATTGTAACCATTTCAGATTCAGTCAAGTCTCACAGTTTTCTCATGCCTGTTGGTAATAGCAGACAGGTGTCCCTGTCTTTATCAGTTTAGTTCAAATAGGAAATCAGAAGCTCTAGGTAATACATATTGTGAAAATTATTCTAAGAAATTAGCTATGAGAGATGTCTCGGACAATCCATAAGCCTTGGCCCCTCCTTTAACACCTTTCACCTGATTTTATCAGTCTCATCCAGATGATTTAGAGTCATTTTCCTCGCTTGATAATAGCTATGTGAGGCATGAGGCAATATCTCATTGCGGTTTGGATTTGCATTTCTAGAAAAACAGTAGAAAAGATCAACAAAACTCAGAGTTGCTTTTTTTGAAAAGATAAATAAAATATATATACCATTAGCTAGACTAAGAAAAAAAGAGTCAAATAAAATGATAAATGAAAGAGGAGATATTATAATTGATAGTATAGAAATATGAAGGATCAAATGAGACTACTATAAACAGTAATATGTCAAAAAATTGGGTAACCCACAAGAAATGGATAAATGTATAGAAACATACAAGCTATGAAGGGTGAACCAGGAAGAAATAGAAAATCTGAACAGATCAATAATGAATAAAGTAATCAAATCAGTAATGATAAAAACATTTCCAACACAAATTATCCAAAACTGGATGGTTTCTCTGGCGAATTCTACCAAACATTTAAAGAAGAATGTACTAATAATAAATGTTTTCAATTTTTTAAATGTTTCTCATTGTAACCATTTCAGATTCAGTCAAGTCTCACAGTTTTCTCATGCCTGTTGGTAATAGCAGACAGGTGTCCCTGTCTTTATCAGTTTAGTTCAAATAGGAAATCAGAAGCTCTAGGTAATACATATTGTGAAAATTATTCTAAGAAATTAGCTATGAGAGATGTCTCGGACAATCCATAAGCCTTGGCCCCTCCTTTAACACCTTTCACCTGATTTTATCAGTCTCATCCAGATGATTTAGAGTCATTTTCCTCGCTAACAGTCAACTGATCATGGACCTTAATTACACATACAGAAAGCCTTCACAGAATACTTTGATTAGTATTTGAATAAACTAGGGGCCGAAGCCTACCCAAGTTGATAGATCAAATATACCGTCATAGCTCCTCTGTCAGCTTGACACCTCTACGCAGATCTTTAACTCACAATTAAACTCCATAAAGATAGTAACGAAGTTATACTTTTCACCTAACGTTGCATAGCTCTTCTGTTTACTAATGAAAGATGCTTTTACCCACAAGTGATTTCAAAGTCCTTGACTAATATTGGTTCTTCACTTTTGGCGTCCTATGATAAATGCAATTAACATAAACCTTTTGTTAGATAATAAGGGAATATAAGATAGAAGAGAATAAAGCTATTTGGTTAATATATGTGCAAACATCTGGATTAAAGAAGGAAGAAATCATTACTGCTATTACAGTCCTTGTTTCTGCAACTGGTCACATTTTTGTAGGTAGTACTTACTACCACGTTCTTCTTCCACCCAATTCACATTTCTTTTGTTCTCAACAAGAGTCTTGGCTGACCATGATTCTTTTTAAAATTTGATTTTGTGTTTATTTATTTACATTCAATCACTGTGTATCATTACAGCATACAAAATGAACTTCCCCATCATCAATACGTTGTATATTGGTTCATTCAATTACCATCCACATTATCATCAACAAATAATTTTCTATTTTTATGTCCTTTAAGTGTTTTGCTTCTTTCTTTTTCCCCTTGATTCCCTCCTTCTCACCCAGAGTGAGACAAATCTTCATACATGGAGTACTAGGTATTGAGCAGTCCTGCCTGAATTGGGTTATAGCTTCCCTTTGGCTTTATTTTATTTTAATTTTTTACTTTTTTTTTTTTTTGAGAGATTTTCACTGTAGGGCGTGTGCGCTCGCCAGACAGACAGAGAGAGACATAGAGACAGAAAGCGAGAAATCACCCCCCAGGGGGGATGGTCACGCCGCAATCCCTGCTCCTCCATTCTCCTCTGGGGATCTTGGGCACGCATGCACACGCGCCCGGGGTGAGTTCTAAGCCACCGGGTCCGGGACACGAACTGTGGTCGACTACGTGGGAGTCCAGCGACATAGCCATTATGCTAACTGCTGGTTCCCATTTTATTTTAATTTTTTAAAAAGAGGTTTTTGCCTTAGAGCACATGTGCTTGCGAAAGAGAGAGAAAGAGACAGAGACAGTGAGAGGGAAAATGAGAAATCACTCCCCTCAGGGGTGTGGCCCCTCCACAATACCTTCTCCTCCATTCTCTTAGATACGGATGCACACATGCCAGGTGTGATTTTAAGCCACTGGGTCCGAGATTCGAACCACAGTCGGCCATGTGGGAGTGAGTAACCACTGCACTATCTGCTGGCCCTAGCCTTTCACTTTAATCACAGGATATTGTGGTACTTAAAGACACTATTAAAGGTCTGCTTCATTATCTTTCTTCTTTAAAGAAATATTTATTCAATTTTATTTATTAATGTTATTTTTTAATCTGACCAGAGAGAGACACACACAGAGAGGGAGAGAGAAGGAAAATGAGAAAGCAAGCCACCAGGCCTGGGACTTGAACCATCGTCAGCCATGTGGGAGTCTAGTGCCTCAACTGCTGCACTACCTGCTGGACCCATGTTGCATTATATCTCAAAAATCTCCTTCCTCCCCTCATTGTAACAACCCCCATGTCACTTTAAGAATTAGGATCTCTGGGAACCAGCAGTTACCATAATGTCTATGTGTCTGGACTCCCATGTAGTCGACCGCGGTTCACGTCCCAGACCCGGTGGCTTAAAATTCACACTGGGCACGTGTGCATGCATGCCCAAGATCCTGAGAGAAGAATGGAGGAGAAGGGATTGCGATGTGGCCATCCCCCCTGGGGAGTGATTTCTTGCTTTCTGTCTCTCTGTCTCTCTCTGGTGAGCGCATGCGCCCTATAGCAAAAACCTCTCAAAAAAAAAAAAAAAAAGAATTAAGATCTCTAACCCCTGGTGACCTCCTTTGCCCAAAGTGAGTCCCGAAGTGGCAAGGTAGCAACCTCAGCATCCACTTTGATGTAATCATTTTTGTGTCTTCTAGTGGAAATAGTGTTCTATTTGGGACTAAGATCTTTAATCACTACAGCTGATGGTTGAGGACACAAGAATAAATAATTCTTCTAATGGATCACTAGCGGTAATAGTTCATGAAATTATTTCCACCTAATTCCTAGACCCATGGACTACAGTCATGAGAGAAACAGCACCATATATTGGATGAATGTTTAGAGCATGTCACATTCTGAAGGGAATTCCCCCATTTCTGCACCCGGCTAGGTATTTCCGTCTATCTGTTTCTGTAGCTGAATCTTCAAAAGACTATCCAGTACTCAATTAAGCCAGCTGCTTCAAGATGATTTGGAAGATAGAAAGAGTAATGAATTCCGTAAACATGAGTCCATTGCCACATTTTCACGAAGCAAGCTGCTTGACCAGAAGCTGTGTAGAACACTGTGATGGTAGTAAGATGTTCTGTAAGTTGATGGATGCTAGTCTTGGCCGAATTATGTCATATAGGGAAAGTAAATAAATAGCCAGAGGCAGTGTCTGTCCTAGTAAGAACAAAGTACTTTCCATGATAGAAGGAGTTAGCTGTAATAGGCCTGCCACCAAGTATCTGGCTGATCATCTTGGGAAATAGCTTAATACTAGAGACCCAGTGTTGGCTTCAGCTCCTGGAAAAGTATACATTCAGCAGTGAGTATAGCCAGGTTAGCCTTAGTGAGTGTAACTCCATGGTTTGGAAGCCATGCATGACCTCCATCACTGACACACCATTCTGTTCATGAGCCCACTGGACAGTGACAGAAGTAGCTGAAGGAAAGAATGACTTTTATCCACATACCAATTTACTCTATTTGCTTGATTATTAAAATTCTTCTCTGTTGACATTATTCTTTCTTGACAATTCACATAAGACACAAGTTTATTTATCTACTTTTTTTTTCAATTAGAGAGGACTATACACATATATCTTTCCCAGTCCTCCTTATCACCAATTTTCCAATTATGTTTCCTCCATGTTCCTGACCATCCAACAAAACCATTGTTCTTGGCCCATTGAATGATATAAACTTATATTTTTGCTCATATCTCCTTCCAAGGAAAGTGAACAATCAGCCCTGACTTTTGCCCACTGGAAGGATTTACCATCACCATCATCCTTCCAAGATGTTCCAGAAATGAGCTGGGATGCTGCAGCTGTCTACTTTAGGCTGTGGCTGCACACTGTGCAGAGCCATCTGTGAACAAGTTCTGAGTTTTCTCTCTTTTGCTCAATGAATGGTAGGAGCTGTTCCATGAGGCAGTATGTGTGGACTGAGATAGAGGTTACATAACAGTAGGGCCACGGCATTTGGGTCACTTCCATATGCAACTTACTGGTGCCTTCAAGCCTGATCTCATATTTACTACTTCCATGTGATGACAAAGCACTGCTGTGCATGCCCAACTTTAAGGTTGGTAGGTTAGACAATGCCTAGTTCATGACAGGTTGCTCAACTCATAAGAACTTGTTGATCCATGATTAAGTGTTCACTCTCCACTACTAAAGCCCAGTAGCAAGCCAAACACTGTTTCTCAAAAGTGAAGTGGCTATCTGCAGAGAATAGCAGAGTTTTACTCCAAACTTCTAGGAATTTATGTTGTAAATCACTTACAGACTCCAAATAACATCTTTACCTCCACTACTGCTTTAAGTATCATCGGATCTTTTGGATTATGGCTTTGTGGTGACGACTGGCTTAGGTGTCAGAGCAGCTTGCACAGTGGGCTGGATCTATGCAGAACTCTTTCTTGATCTTAGTCCTACATAAAACTAGCAGCTTCTGGGTCACTCAATATATGGACTGGAGTAGCACACCTAAGAGAATGACACTCTCTCTCTCTGCAATCTAAAGAGGCCCATCAGGCATTGTGTCACGTTTTTAGTCACAGGAAAGCCAGATGCCACATCTTGCTATTTACCTTAGAAGGGATACTTTCTGCCAGAAATTTAGCTGGGATGGGAGGCCCCTCATTTTTTGTGGGACATGTTTCCCATCCTCTGAAACACAAATTCCTATTTTCAAGATCCTATTCCTTCATAGTCATTTAAACAGAAAACGTCTTGTGAGGTTTACAATTCAATTTGTATCGTAACTCAGGCACTCCCAGGATGAGAAAATGGGTTTAGTTTTCAGAAATCTCAGCCCTGCAGCTATAGAAGATAAGAGCTCATCTCAGGGCATAAGAAAAGGACCTTATGCTGGAATTTGAAGTCTTAAGCTCATTTTTTTTTTTTTCACCCTACTATCTTCAGAAGAGGCAGGAACAACTGAACAATTCCATTATACTCTTTAGTTTGGCAAAAATATTCCAGAGTAGCAAATACGTAGTGACTCATGACCTCTCGTTCTGTGGGTATTTGACTGCTAATGTCCAATGGTGATATTTTTCAGTCTTTTGCTATATTATGCCATGAATTTCTACTGTCCTTTTCAAAGTTTTAAATAATCATTTGTTCTTTAGAAACCAATTCCTCAAGCCCCAGAAACAATTAAAGAAAAAAAAAAAAAACCCTTATCATTCAGATTCTATCCCTCTGGAACAATAATTGATACCAAAATCTGTATTAGTCATCATTTAGAGAAAAAGACCAATAAACGATATAGTTAAGAGATTATATTGCTACAAATTGGTGTACATGATTGTGGAGAAGGGTGAGGTTAATCCAAAATCCACAGGGCAGGGTGGCAGACAGGCAAACTAGAAATCTCTATTATGTGTTGCTGCCGCTGCCCAGACGCTGAATTTCTTCTGGCTTAGAGAAACCTCAGCCTAGCTTTTAAAACCGTTTTACTGATTGCGTAAGATCCTAATAGGTTATCTAGGATAATTTCCCTTAGTTAAAGTCAACTGAGTGTTGACTTTTCTTACCTCTACAAAACACCTTCACAGTGACACCTAGCTTGGTACCTGATGGAGTAATGAGACTGTGGCTTATTGAAGTCAATAATCGTTTCACTATAATGCCACATAGAAAAGTTCCACTTTATCAGGAAGTCTATTATACATATCTTATGTGTTAGTACCTTCTTTTGTTAAGTTTTCCTTTCAGTTTTTAAAGAAATTCCTCCAAATCTTCATATATTAATTATGTAATTCAAAGGATCACAGTATAATTAAGTTAAACATTAATAGTAAGATGACCATAACAACATTTTGGTAATATAGGTTAGGTATAATATTATTAAATATAATTTTAAAACATTTTATATTTCACACACCTAAATTTATTATTGTACTTTGTAAAATCATTGAAGAATGCCTATGATAAAATGTTAAGTTAAATAAAGGAGGGTGAAAAAAGGATTGGAAACAATTATGTTTGCCTATAAGGTTGGCGAGATTTAAGAGTATTTTAATAACTTCTGTGTGTGAAAGAGTTGCCAGTTACATTAGAGCTGATTTTTATTTAATCACTTGAGTGATTTTATTAAAAATTATTTGATGTTATAAGCCATTCTTGCACTTATTACTTTGGAGCAGGTTGAAACAGGACCTTTTGTGACCTGAAAAGACGGCGATCTCACTTAGTATAAGGAGCTATCCCTAGGGGAAGAAGTGAACCTTTTACATAGGGATCAGGAATTCTCTTGGGAAGAAAGAAATACCAATTTCTACTTTCCTCTTAGAAAACTATTTCTGTTGAACTGAGGTGGTCTGGGTCAAGTCCCCTGCTAAGGAAGAAAACAAGGACGCCAAAGACGAATTCACCTCTGAGAAAGGAAGCATTTTGGTTTGTAACTGGAACTTAACAGAAGAGCCAAAGTGAGCCTGGGTAGTGGTTGGTTCTGCCACAGCATGTAAGAGGGAGCAGCACCCAAGTGGGTGGAGCTCCATGGCAGACAGACCTGTGAATGTCTTCTGAAGCAGTTGTAGCCTTAGAGACTTGGGATTTGGCACGAATGCATCCTTTCAGAAATGATAAGGCCATACTCTTCTGACAAAAGCACTTCTTTATTGCACTGATGTGTATAGATAACATGTGGCATGAAGATTTCTGTAAGTATTAAACTCTATAGGCATTTTAACTGTGTAACTCTTACAACTATAATATATCATAAAGCACATACAACTATAGATTTCATGTATGTGAGGTGTGTATGGATGATCTTTTTTGCTGGAAGTGGGACAGTAGAAATCTGTGTCAGATGTTAACATCACAAATATTCAGACTACCACCACTGGTAGCAGGAAGTGCTGAAGATGGAAGGCAAGCCACTGAGAGATCAAAAGGCTAAGAAATTCATCTTTCAGAAAACCAGCAGTGCTTATGGATATTGTATATATGTTTAGCTGCTTATAAATGTCCTTCAGAGACTCCACAAGAAACAGAAACAAAAGACTGTGAAATTCCAATTCAAAATACGAGTGGAAATTGAGACAGCCTTCATGGTAACTTTGAACTAATTCTGCAACTCTCTCTCTTTTTCTTTTTTTTTTCTTTCTTTTTTTTATTTTTTGAGAGATTTTTACTATAGGATACATGCACTCACTGAAGAGACAGAAAGAAAGTGAGAAATGCCCTCCTCCCCATGTGAGATGGCCATGTCACAATTCCTTCTCTTCCTTTCTCCTCTCAATATTTTGGGCATGCAAGGATATGCACTCTGTATGAGTTTTAAGCTGCCGGGTCCAGGACTCAAACTGTGGTCAACCACTTGGGAGTCTAGCTCCTTAACCACTATGCCACTTGCTGGCCCTCAAATCTTTCATCTAGTAAAGTGCCACAGCAGCTAAACTAAGGACCAATACCAAAAGTGGATTGTGAAAGTTACAACTGCACTGCAAATGAGATACACAATCTGGTTAAGCCTCATGATGAGAAAAGAAAAGAAAAACACTGCTGCGGAAGGAATGGGACCCCAGGAGTCTTATCTTGATACTATTAGCACAAATAATGACCTTAATTTATGCCTTATGTAAATGTTAGCCAGTATTTATTTCTTTGAATTTTAGTATATAATGATATAAGATTATGGCATACAAAAATTATTATAAGAATGCCAAGAACATTTCATCTTGAAGTGGTATAATTTGCAATTCCAGTAAGAAAAAGTTTGCAAAGAAAAAGACATTGAAATTGGTCCCAGTAAGCAAAGTGATTACGAAACCAATTAACCTCTAATAGACCAAACAATGCAAAGTGTTTAAGTTTGAAATTTTATTATTAGACCCCAGAATAATTTAGCTTATGGGTAATATTTTGTCCAATTTTCTGTTTTTAATTAAATAAACATATAGTATATACCAGAGAGGCATGAAAGTGATAACAAATTTTGTTTTTAAGTATTATTTATCTGCCTCCTTTATAAACAAGAGCAAGCCAGCACTTTTGACAGGGTCCTGACACTGCGGTTCACTCTGAACTCTAGCCGGCCTGAGACCATCAGCACACATGTGCCTCAGCACTCAGGGAGGTCTCCAGACTTGAACCGGCAATCTTCCCATGTGGGATTGCCTCTCAGGGCACCACATTCTGCCACTTGTCCACTGAGTCCTGAGAATAAATTCCATATGATCCAAATAATTATAAATTGAGACAACTTCTGTGATTATGTTTACCTAATAAAAATGTCTGCTTAGGAAAAGTATTCAGAATGGAAGCAAAGAGAGAACTTTAAAAATTATTTGGAATAAAATATTTATGTAGTTTAATATCAAAGGGACAACTTTAAATTGAGCATATGCTATATTTAGCAAAGCAATTTGTGAGATTACCAACTACTTCAGTTCATGTAGAGAAAGTATTTTCTGAAATAAAAATGCTATGCTCTTCAGAGGCCAGTCAATGGAAGGTCTCAAGAATTTCAAATTTACTAACATAAAACACAAATATGAAGAAGATTGAAGGCAATTTGATAGGAAAAAATTGAAAACAATGTGACTGCATTTCAAAAATACATTCTCGGGAACCAGCAGTTAGTGTAATGGCTATGTCGCTGGACTCCCACGTAGTCGACCGTGGTTCGTGTCCTGGACCTGGTGGCTTAAAACTCACGCCGGGCGCGTGTGCGTGCGTGCCCAAGATCCCGAGAGGAGAATGGAGGAGAAGGGATTGCGGTGTGACCATCCCCCCTGGGGGGTGATTTCTCGCTTTCTGTCTCTATGTCTCTCTCTGTCTGTCTGGCGAGCGCATGCGCCCTACAGTGAAAATCTCTCAAAAAAAAAAAAATACATTCTCCACAGGAAAATAACAATGACATAAGATTACATGCACAACTGTTTATATGGATGAATAACTGGAAAAATTATTCTGCATATTATTTTAATGTACAGATAAATATTATAAAGGGTTTTTTTGCTTTTATAAAGAGAAAGATATTTTGTTTTTTAAAGAAACATAATATTTAAAAAAATATTTTATAGAACTTCTATAGGTCCAAAATCCATTTGTCAGTAAATACTTATTTTAAACATGCATAAAATAATGGCTATTTTTTATGCCCTTTTTTTATCTCAAAAGTGTCCTTGTTTAGGCAATATATTATTTTTGAAATTATTTTATTTAACTTTATATATTTATTCTTTTATTTTAATTTGATCAGAAAGGAAGAGAGAGAGAGAGAAAGCAAGCCACCAGGTCTGGGACTTGAACTGCTGTTGGCCATGTGGGAGTGCAGTGCTCTTAACCACCATACTACCAGCTGTCCCCAGCCTCTATATTATACGTACCTCCTAAGTATAGACAGGTAGACAATCATATTATACTGTGATACTTGGATGGAGGGAATATATTATTCTTTAGTAACACAAAAAGCAAAATGTCTAATCCATCCTGTGGTGAAGAAGGATCATGGAATATTTTTTGGAGGCAGTTATGAGTACATTAAGATATGAAAGGGACCAGCAGTTGGCGTAATGGCTGAGTTGCTGAACTCCCATGTAGCCGGCCACCGTTCGAGTCCTGACTCGGTGGCTTAAGCTCATGCTGGGAGCATGTATGTGCATGCCCAAGATCTTGAGAGGAGAATGGAGGAGAAGGGATTCTGATGTGGCCATCCCCCCAGGAGGTGATTTCTCACTTTCTGTCTCTCTGTCTTTCTCTCTCTTTCTGGCAAGCGCACGTGCCCTATGGCAAAAATCTCTCCAAAAGAAAAAAAGACATGAAAGATGAAGAATAGTTATTTAAGTCAAAGTCAAGAATCAGAGAAGAATATTTCAGAGAGGATTAACTACATAAAAGTAGCTCAGAAGCAAAATCAAGCCCTGCCCATGAGATTAGCAGGGTCTTTTCGGTTGCATAAAGTAGTTTTAAGTTGAGCCAAAGGTAATGTAAGGTTTGCAACAGGGTAGTGTCCAAAAAGGGATTATCTGAGGGGCATTTAGAATATTGCCTCCAAAGTACACATAATTTCTTTCATTCTTTTATTCTGATTTGAAGGATTTTTCTAGTCTAGCCAGTTGTGCTCTCGACCTTGCGTTCTATATTTCCTGGTATGGCTTTCCTGGACTCAAAAATGCCAATGTGCAGTCCTCTTAAATTATGGATACAAGGTGCTATTAGTATTCATATTTCTTCCCCAGATTAGGCTATATATGTACAGATATGGCCTGATTACCTAAGGCTGAACTAAGCTAAACAGCCTGAACGATAAGCTCGAGATTGGCAATGTGGCAAGAGAATTTTGCAATATATTCAGGCTCAAGGCTCTTACAGGCTCTAAGCTGTTAATTCTGGAGAGAGAGCATTATTCTCTACCAAAGTTCTTTTTTTTGGAGAGGATTTTTCGCTATAGGGCGTGTGCGCTCGCCAGGCAGACAGAGAGAGACATAGAGACAGAAAGCAAGAAATCACCCCCCAGGGGGGATGGCCACACCGCAATCCCTTCTCCTCCATTCTCCTCTTGGGATCTTGGGCACGCATGCACATGCACCCGGTGTGAGTTTTAAGCCACCAGGTCCGGGACGTGAACCGTGGTTGACTACATGGGAGTCCAGCAACATAGCCATTATGCTAACTGCTGGTTCCCTCTCTACCAAAGTTTAACACAGGGCTCAGTATATAACAAGCACTCATGAATATTTATTGGATGACTACCACGAAGAACTTGGATCTGTTTTAGGACTCTCACTATTAAAGGCATTTTGAGAAATGATTTTGGTTGTTGCTCCTGTTGTCATTCTTATTGTCATTGTTTTGCTTTGTTTGTCTTGATGCATAGTGAAAATTTCTCCCCTGGTTGAGATCTTAAGATGAAGGCTTCGTTAGTACTTATGTACAATGCTATTACTCATTTTCTTTTAAGTTTTTATTTTATTCATGATAGAAAGTGTGTGCGCATGTACTTGAGAGAGAGAGGCACCTTTGTGGGGTGGTGTCATGCCATAATGTCCTTTCCCCAGCCGTCCAGCTCAGCAGGATATTGAGCACACGTGCACACATCTGGCATGTTTTCGAGCTGACCTCAGGATCTAAACCTGCAGTCAGCCATGTGGTTCCAGCACTGCTATTCACTTTGTTACTGACTGTGCCACAAGGCTGGGCTGAGTCACTCATTACTGACAGTTATGCAGAGCAGTGATTTAAAAATAAGATTTCCTATGACAATGGAATAATTTGTAGTGTTGGAATGGCCCTTGATTACCGCTGTTGCTGGTTCTCTGTCATTGTGTTTGTTATCATCTGATTCCAAGTGGACCAGCAATAAATACTCCCTTCACCCTGCAATCTGAAATCAACTTCACTGAAATTAATTTCATTAAGCTACCTCATTCCATGTATAAACTGAGGGATTTTGGATACATTCAGGTAAGTTAGATGATCTTTTTCTTTTTTTTTAATATATGAATTCAAGTCAGATTATTTTTAAATAAGCCATAAAATAGGAGATTGTTACAATGAGCAAGGGACCATGTTTTGTCTAGTCAAGCAGGAAACTTGAATTATCAAATTTATGCTTGTGGCATTTTATTATGAAAACCTTAGAAAATCAATGCATAGTCTATTAAAATAATTTTTAGCCACTGAAAAGGATAGAAGTATAGATAAATGCTACAACATACACGACCTTGAAAACATTAAGTGAAGTGAAAGAAACCAGATAGACAAGACTATATATGTTATGGTTCCATTTATATAAAATGTCCAGATCAGACAAATGTATAGGGAGAGGAAATAGATTAGTGGATGCCTAGGGATAATGTGTAAGGGATTGGAGGAGAATAAGGGATTGCTAGTGAGTAAGCAATGTATTGGAAGGTCATGAAAATATTTTCAATTTGATTTTGGTGATGATTGTTCAATTGTGTGACACTTTAAATGGGTGAATTATATGCTCTGTAAATTATTTATCCATCACTATGTATCTATAAAGAATGCAGTTGTTGATCATTGTTGTGGTTACATTAGTGGAGAACTGCTTGTCAATGAAAGCCGGGTGTACAAACTTTCGTGTGCAATATTAGAATAATAGGTTATTTACTAATGTATTGCCTCAAAAGCAAAGGAGAATACCTAGAATAAGATCACACAACCTAAGGTATCAAAAAAATTCAGACTTGTTTGGCATAATAATAAGTAGAAACCAGATGAGACCACTGGAAATTTGCATGTTTTGTGGGAGATCGCACAACCCTTCCTTCTGAAATAGTCACGTCCTTATCCCTGTGTCTGATTTGGGACTGCCTATATTTATCCCCTTCTGTGAATGTTTTTTTCACCTTCTAACACTTATTGAAATGAAGTCCTCCCATGAGGACACTGTAGCCCTTTCCAATGGTGGCTATTTTTACTTACACACATCTCAACACAGAAATAATGATTTACTGTGCATTTACTTATTTTGTTCTAAGCCCTAGCCTAGGCAGTAACATCATTTGTCAGTGCAATTTCTTTACCTTTTCTGTGAAGACACAGTATACACAGTGTACTAACATTTAATGTTCTCTTTGTGGATAAGTCTTGAGGATTAGTAAACAATTATATGTATTCTTTCACAACAGTATATTATTAAATAAAGTGGATTCTGTGTGACCTTAACC
Source organism: Tupaia belangeri chinensis (assembly GCF_000334495.1). Classification (NCBI taxonomy): domain Eukaryota; kingdom Metazoa; phylum Chordata; class Mammalia; order Scandentia; family Tupaiidae; genus Tupaia; species Tupaia belangeri. The sequence continues at coordinate 117,565 of NW_006203778.1, forward strand.
TTCCTTTTTCCCAAATGACATAAAAACCATATTTTCCAGGAGATGGTATATGCATAGAATGACAATTGATCTTCTTTTTCCCATATCCCAAGAACTACTCCTCATAAATGGATGATAGTCTGCTAAATGGTGAATAAATGGTGAGACAGATCTGGCTGAGAAGAAAGTTATGAACTGGTTAAGTAGATTTAACAGTCTTTCAGATATAAGACAAGATGGTGGAGTTTCACTATAGTGAAGTGGTCTACTTTTCTCCATCCTACTCTCTCAAATCTATTAACTTAAAACCTGATACCTCTATTCTAGGTATCAACCCCAAAGGAAAGGGGTACAGTCAATCCTGTGGAAAAAGAAAAACTTCTTTGGCAAATGGTGCTGGAAAAACCAGATTTCCACCTGCTGAAAGAGGAATCTGAACCCCTACCTCTCACCTTTGACAAAAATCAACTTAAGGTGGATCAAAGATCTAAATCTAAGACCTCAAAATACAAAACTGCTCCTGAAAAACACCGGGGAAACTCTGGGAGACATTGGGGTAGGCAAAGACTTCTTAAATAAGACCCCCAAAGCACAGTCGATAATCTCCAAAATAGACAAGTGGGATTACATCAGACTAAGAAGTTTCTGCATGGCAAAAGACACAGTAATTAGTGTGAATTGACAGCCCTCAGAATGGGAAAATATTTTTATAAACTATGTGTCAGATAAGGAACTCATAACCAGAATACACAAGGAACTCAAGTAACTGTTCTAAAAAAAAAGATGATCAACTCTATTAAAATTTGGGAGAATGAGTTGAAAACACCACTCTCTAAAGATGACATATGAATAGACAAAAGGCATATGGAAAAAGGCTCAACATCTGGAGGATTCTGACCCAGCAAGGCCCCAGGATTTGTCTGAGACCCCCGACCTTTGAGTTCCGCTTCTGGTCGGATCAACATGTTGGCAAGGCCACTGTTGTGAGCCCCCCAACCTTGGAACAAAGCTTGGGTCAATTAGCATGTCAGCAAGGCTGTTTGCTATTTGCTCCAGAAACTGTGGCAGTCTTACTGGGAAGCGACCCCCCTCTGACTCCCCAATATACTACTATAAAAGAATTACATAGCTCTCTTATACATCCTGAGTGTACGATAAAATCTTCCAGGAAGTCCCCCGACCGCTCCCCTTTGCTCTGATCACTTATTATTAATTATAATGCTTTATCTCCATGGTCACAATAGAGGGTGGGCTGAAGTTCTTTCTAGGCAGAAGTAATCTTGACCTTTGGAAGGCCCTTCAAAATACATTTAAGGTAAACTTAATCCTTTATTTACCTAAAATAGGATTAGGCCAAAACTGGCCCAGGACACCTCCACCCTCTCCAAGTGAAATAGATAAATATATTAGAATTCCTCAAATTAAGTTTTAGATCCCTACAAAACTGTATAAGTATCATTCTTTATTAAGATCCATAAGAACTAATATCTATTCTTGAGATTTTCTTTTCTCAGCACCATTCCCAGTAATCACAAGATGGCTGCTGAGCCACATCAGCTGATAATCATCTCTGCTTACCGGAACCGCTTTCCGGAAACTGCATTCCATGGAGACCCACCTACAATTGCGGAACTGCACCTAGACCCACCCTTAATCAAACCCTGATTGCACTAAACTCACCCTTAATCCAACCCTGAATAGAATCTATGTGCCCTATTGTTAAAAACGTTATGAGCTGTTAATTAAAACACTAGCCCCTCTCCCTTTACTTGCATGTAACACGTTTTCAATAAAAACGCACGATGATTCCTAGCAGTTTTCACTCCTCAGAGAGCCATCTCTGAGGGGTGTCCGGCAAAGGACGTGCATGAAAAGGCATTGAGGCCTGTGCCCTCTGTTCACCTTCGCTGCCTCCGTTGAGATAACCCACCCACGCTGAGGCTGGATCCTGGCAAATATCCCTCATTGTAAGGGAAATGTAGATCAAAATTAAAAAAAAAAAAACAACAAAGGTTAAGTGCTGGCAGGGATGTGGTGAAAGGGGAACTCTCTTATACTGTTGGTGAGAATGTAAATTGGTCCAGCCACTGTGGAGAACAATTTGGAGATTCCACAAAAATCTACATATGATCCAGCAATCCCACTCCTTGGTATCTACCCAAAGGACAGAAGAATTCTTAATCGGAAAAGTGCTTGCACATCAATGTTTATTGCGTCACTATTCACATTGCTAAGACATGAAACCAACCCAAATGCCCACTAACAGATGAATGGATTGAAAAACTGCGGTACATATACTCTATGGAATACTATTCAGCTATAAAAAACAACAAACCCCTGACTTTTGACAGCAAGTGGATGAATATGAAAGATTTATTGCTGAGTGAAGCAAGCCAGGCTATGAAGGAGAGATATTGTATGTTCTTAATATATACTGAGTGTCCACACTCTATGACTGAAACTGATTGACTAAAGGATATAGAAACACAGTAAATGGATGTGAATACCAGATATAATGTATGTGAAAGAGTAGAGTCTGAGGACGGACATTTAGAAGAAAAATAGGGAGGCAAAAAAATATGGGACAAAAAAATGTGGTATTATCTGTTGAAGATATTTTATAGTTTTATCAACTGGACTAGGGAGAAATGTTCACATGATGAAATATTCACTTTGTAAGCTAAATAACATGATTGATTGTATAAAAGAAAGTGAAATAAAAACAAATTTTAAAAAAAGCAAAAAAAAAAAGCTCAGGTATTAAAAAAATACTACCTTGAGTCAATGACTGGGAGCAGAGAGATAATAGGACATGGTACCTGTTTTTCCTTTGTCTACTCTACCCTTAAATAGTCCAGGAGTTAGTAGAACTCATTTATATTGGTCCATGTGACTGGGTTAGAAAAATGTGATATTGCTTCAAAATAATCTTAAGGAATTTCCTATAGCTGTATTTACTCAGATTTCTTACGCAGAATTCTTTATTTTCTTTCCCAAATCTTACATCTTACTGACCACTGTGCTCTTTTATATTTTCCTTCAAGATTATTGGCACCAAAAGTCCATTTGGTGATCAAATTCAGAAGTTGGGGAGCATATTGAAGCCTGATTTCCCTCTTACACATCCCCGCTTGCATACTCTACCCTACTTCCTGCATTTGAGTCATTACTATTTATTCCCTGAATTTGTTCCCACACACATCTCTTGTCTATCACCACTGTCTCAGCTTTGCTAGGATTGCATTGTTGTAGGTAGTGGTTTTTTCCAGAATGATTGTTATATCCATTCAATCGGTTTCTCAGCTTAGTCTTACTCTTAGCTAATCTGTTTTTCAATGACTACCAAAGTGATTTTCTTTGTTTTTTTTTTTTTAAATTAACTTTATTATTTATTTATTTAATTAATTTATTTATTTATATTTGACCAGGGAAGGTCAGAGTGAGAGAGAGAAAGAGAGAGAAAGAGAGAGGGAAAGTGAGAAAGTAAGCCTCCAGATTTGGGACTTGACCCGTGGTCAGCCATGTGGGAGTCCAGCGCCTCAATCACTGTGCCACCTGCTGACCCATCAAAGTGACTTTCTAAAGTCACATCTTCAGTCACCTTAGTCTTTCCCTCTCTTTCTTCTTTATTTTTTTGTCATAGAGCACATATACTCACCAGAGAGAGGCACAGAGCGGGGGAGTGAGAAATGACCCCTTCAGGGGAGATGGCCATGCTGCAATCCCTTATCGTTTCAGGACTTTGGCCACGTATGCACATGTGCCTGACTGATGTAATTTTCAAGCTGCTGGGTCCAGGACTCAAACCACAATTGTCCATGTGGGAGTCCAGCACCTTAACCACTACACCACCTGCTGGCCCCAGTCAAGTTACTCTCTTTTAAAACTTCTTCAATGAACTTCACATTATATACATATATATATATATACACAAAAAAAACACACACACACATACACAAATCTCTCTCTCTCTCTCTCTCTCTATATATATATATATATATAAAATGTATGAATTTGAACTTACATTAAGGCTTACATTTTAGAGTCTACATGAAGAAAATAAATAAATAGGTCAAGTAAAACAGCTTAGTTATAATTAATCACTCTTACCACTTAAAAAAATTCAGCTCTTGGATTGAGTCCGTGGTGTAGTGGTAATATGCTGCTCAAGATAGGCTGAATCCACATCCAGAACCATGTGGTTCAAACCCCACCCCAGTCAGCCTGAAACGTGCTGGGTACTAACTGGAGTGCCCTTGGTCCGGTGGCCTAGAGGATGGAAGAAAAGGGATTGTGGTGTGAACAGACTCCTTGGAAGGTATTCTCTCTGTCTCGCTCTCTCTTACATTTATGCATGCATGTACGTACTCCATCATGAGTAAAGAAAAGCATTTAGATTATTTTAAAAATTCAACTCTTGGGATCAGCAGATGACGTAATGATTACATCTCTGGACTCCTGTGTAGTTGATCAGAGTTTGAGTCCTAGACCCAGTGGCTAAAAACTCAGGCCAGTGCGTGTGCGTGCATACCCCAAATCCCAGAGGAGAAGGGAGGAGAAGGAATTGCGTCATAGCCATATCCTCTAGGGTTGATTCTTCCCTTTCTGTCTCAGTGCACCTGCCCAATAGCAAAAATCTCTCTCCAAAAAAAAAAAAAAAAAAAAAAACCCACAAAAATTCTACTCTTATCTTTTCCTCTAGACTCACATTCTATTGCTATTGTTTTGTCTGGTCTGTTTTTGTTTGTTTGTTTTGTTTTTGTTTTTGTTTTGTTTTGTTTTTCTTTTTAAACTTGCTTTCTCTGTAGACTGGTCTACATTAGGAAACTGATATTTTCCATATATTTAAACGTTATTTCCACTCCTTGGAATGTTCCTATTTTCCATGCCCCTGAGCTGATATCCAAATCATTCTTCAAGTCCTATATGAATTTTGGCTTTAATCATAAAGTCTTTTCCAATTCCTGTAAGCAAAGTTTATCACTTTTTTTTATTCTAAAAAAAGAGTGAATTTTATTTTGCTATATTTCACAGTTTTTTTTTATTTATCATAATTACCTATTACATGGCTATTACAATTCCAGAAAAGTGAAGCTGGACTTTGCATTTTTGTGAGTTTGAAACTTAACGTATTGCCTGGCATTTATGTGTTCTGTAATTACTTTTCAAATGAGAGGATGACTGAATGGATCAGTGAATGAATGAATGAAGTTGGGTAAAATCGAAATCAATATTATGTGGCTCAAGCAACCAATACCAGGAATTTGGTCCTGGTCTTTAAAGACCAAGGACTATATTTCTGTTCCCTCAAAAGTAGCATAATAATTTCAGAGAACTGAGTTATGAGGTGGAGAGTCAAGAGAGTGAGTCAGGGACGATGAGATGTTAGGGACATAGGGTTCCTCTTTTTTTTTTTTTAAATATATTTGCCTTATTGGATGGGCGCATGCCAGAGAGAGAAGAACAGTGAATAATCCCCCCCTAGAGGGATGGCCCCTCTGCAATCCCTTCTCTTCCATTCTCCTCTTATTATATTGGACATGCACACAAGTGCATTCCCTGTATGATTTTCAAACCACCAGGTCTAGGACTTGAAATGCTGTGGCCACGTGTGAGTCCAGCACCTTAGTCACTACATCATCTGCTGAACTTTGATTTATACTATTATTTTTAATATGTACATTTAAATTTTTATGTGACCACCTCCAATAACTATAATTTGTGGCTTCTGTCTTTTTTTTCTTATGCTTAGTCATGTTCCTTATCTTGAGATTCAAAATTTCCATCTATATTTTTCCCATTGTCTTGAGGTATCATCTTTCATGTTTGATTCTTTAATACAGTAAATGCATTTAGTTTTAAGGAGTAGAAATAAGTATATTTCTGCAAAAGAGTTAAATAATTTTTAACCTTTAGAACAACTGGAGATAAGTTCATATGTACGTTAGATGTTATAAATAGTATTTATAATACATGTAAGATAAGCATTTCCTGATTATATGCAAATATACATATGCATTCTTATGTATACACATATATCTTAAATAGTATACATGATATACTGGCAAATATTTTCTGGTTAACTACTGTTTATCTTTTAAGCATCCTTCAAGCTAGCTTTCTATGTGTTTCATGATTTATTGTACTAGATAGGACTTCCAGAAAATGTTAAAAAGTGATGTCATATAAAATCTTCTGGTCCTAATTGTTTTTTTTTGGAGAGATTTTCACTGTAGGGCGCGTGTGCTCGCCAGACAGACAGAGAGAGACATAGAGACAGAAAGCGAGAAATCACCCCCCAGGGGGGATGGTCACGCCGCAATCTCTTCTCCTCCATTCTCCTCTCGGGATCTTGGGCACGTACGCACACAAGCCCGGCGTGAGTTTTAAGCCACCAGGTCCGGGACATGAACCGCGGTCGACTACGTGGGAATCCAGCGACATAGCCATTACGCTAACTGCTGGTTCCCCTGGTCCTAATTTTAAAAACATTTGTTTTCTTTCTTTTTAATGCTTAATTTTTCTTTTAATAATTATTTACTTAATTTTAATTTTATTTATTAATTTATTTATTTTCATTTGACCAGAGAAAGACAGACACATAGAGAGAAGGAAAGTGAGAAAGCAGGCCACCAGGTCTGGTACTCGAATCGTAGTCAGCCATGTGGGAGTGTCCAGTGCCTTAACCACCATGCCATCAGCTGGCTTCACATTTGCCTACTTTTATTTATCCATTTATTTCTTGGAGAGGTTTTTGCTGTAGGGCACGTGCACTTGCCAGGAAGAGAGAGAGAGACAGAGAGACAGAAAGCGAGAAATCATCCCCCAGGGGGGATGGCCATGCTACAATCACTTCTCCATTCTCCTCTTGGGATCTTGGGTATGCATGCACATGTGCCCAGTGTGAGTTTAAGCCACCAGGTCTGGGACTCGAACTGTGTTCGACTACATGGGAGTCCAGTGATGTAGCCATTACACTATCTGCTAGTCCCACTTATTTACTTTTTAAACAAATATTTTTGACGGCCAGGCAGTGTTTTCGGGACATGTGTTTGAGAGTCTGGTTGACATGCCAAACATTTTTCGGACCTGGAGATAAGCTGGTAGACAAGAGAGATAGTTTTTTTCTCTTGTGGAGCATAATTTCTAGTTGTGGGGAGACAATCACAGAGTAGATGGACAAGACCATTGTATACAGTGGTAAAAGGTGTGAAGAAATAAAATAAAGCAAGGACAGTGAGATACAGGGTGACCGAGGGACTAGACTGTAGTTTCAATGGTAAGAAAAGGTCTCTTTGAAGAGGAAACGTCTTATGGTGACGAAGGCACAAATGAGATGAAGCTGCTCTGCAATGATCTGGAGGAATAGCGATGAACCGATAGTAAATTCAGAAGTGCTAAGGCCCCTAGTGCTGGAAATGCAGGAAGAGGATTGCTCTCTCTGTAATTACGAGAACAGAGGAAGGAGAAGAGAGACCGATAGTGGAATAGCAGGAGAGTGTCGAGCACTTGCCTGGAGTAGACTTGTGTAAGGTTGGCAGGCCAAGAAAAGGATTTTGAATTTGGTTTGGAATGCTACTCAAGTTATTTCGTGTGGTTTATACTTTTAGAATCATTCTGACTGTGTGCAAGGAATGAATATGGAAATGTCAGTGGGAAGCAGGGAAGCCACTTAATCTGTTGGGATGTCTGAATGAATGGTGATAATTTGGACATGCATGCTAGCAATGGGTATGAAAAAATGTAGATGAATTCTGGTTTTTGTTTGTTTTTTGCTTAGACAAAAGTTTTTGCTATAGGGTACATACCTTTGTGAGAGAGACAGAGAGATGGAAAGTGAGAAATCACCCTCCAGGGGGGATGGTCATGCCACAATCCTTTATCCTCTATTCTCCTCTCAGGATCATGGGTACGCACACACACATGTGTGGTGTGAGTTTTAAGCCACCATGTCCAGGACTCAAACCATGGTTCACTATGTGGGAGTCCAGTAGCATAACCACTACACTACACCATCTCCTGGTCCCAGATTCTGGTTGTATTTTAAAGGTAGAGTTGTCATGACTTGCTGATTACTTTGCAACTGTGGCAAGAGTAAAGAAGAATCAATGATGCTCGCCCCTCACTGACTTCTGAATAAAGGCCTAATGTAGTGAGATGAAGAAGATCCCAGGAAAAAGGTGTCTGGTGTGTGACTTTGCAGCTGTGAAATGTTCTGAATCTGTGGTAATTAAGACATCTACTTGAGAGGCCAGCACTGGCAGAGTGGTTAAAGTGCTGGACTCCTACATGGTCAATTATGGTTTGAGTCTTGGACCCGGTAGCTTGAAATGACAGGAGTGTGTCCATGTGTGGCTGGGGGGGGGGGGGGGTTTTTTTTTTTTTTCTCTTTGAGGGGGTTGGGTTTGTGGGGGTGGGGGGGGGGGGGGGATGTTTTATTTCTCTCTGTCTCTCTAGTGAGCTCACACACCTCATAGCAAAAAATCTCTCTCTGTCTCTCAAAAAAAAATCAAATCTATTTAACATCCTAGTACAGTATGGATTAACATTTGCATGTAGAAGTCTAGATTTCATGGAGAATTTAGACTTAGACATTGAAATACTTTTACTGTATCATGTTTCACCATTAAAAATGAGGTAAGTTAATAGCCAAATTAGTATTTGATATCTACAGTAAATAACTGTGTTACTGATTTATATATTCATTATATTATACTTTTTATTGTTATTTGACAGTGTACTCCTACTTACATATATTTATGTATAAAAGTTTACTTTAAAAAGTATGCCATATTGCAGCCAGCAAGAGACATAGTGGTTATAGTGCTTGACTCTCATGTGGTCAATCATTGTTCAAGTCCCAGACCTGGCAGCTTGAAACTCATGCTGAGCCTGTGTGCATGCATGCGCAAAATCCCAAGAGGAAAATGGAGGAGAAGGGATAGTGGTGTGACCACCCCCACCAGGGACAGTGATTTCTCCCTGTCTGTCTCTGGTAAGCACATGAGCGCTATAGCAAAAACCTCTCTCTAAAAAAAATTATAAAGTGAAAACACTACCATAAACTAAGATTGTTATTGAAGAAAGAAAAATGTATCTTATAAATTTGGCATATCCTGAAACCTGCAATGTTTATAAACTTTACAGTTTTGTATAAGAATGTTCTAAGCCTCCGCATTCACTCACCACTCAATGACTCCCTCAGAGCAATTTTCTGCACTATATACTCCATTCATACTAAGTGCTCTATGATGGTGTTTTCTCCTTCAACTTTTATAGCATGTTTTAACTGTACCTTTTCTGTGTTTAGATATGTCTAGATACACAGAGACTTAAAACTGTGCTATAATGCCTGCTATATTCAGTATAGTATCATTCTGCTTAAGATTTTAGCCTGTGAGCGGTAGGCTACACCTTACAGCCCAGGTGTACAGTGGACTATACCATCTAGGTTTGTGTAAGTACACACTGTCATGTTTGCACAATGATGGAATCACCTGCAGCTGCATTTCTTAGAATGTATCCCTATTCTTAAGGGACAAATAAGTGTATCCCAAAATATTTCTGGTCCCACCCAAGCATTTCAGATAAGCAACACTCAACTTGTATCTGACTAAAAAAATAAGCATGTTAATAGCAAAATAGCACCACCCACAACAAAAATCTCTCACTTGGATTTAATCCATGAGCTTCCAAAATTCAGCCATTCTTCTGGAGGGAATTGTGGCTGTGGCTCTACTTTGCAGACTTAACAATAAGCACTCAGAGCTTTGGATTTACGTAGTGGGGAAGAGTGAAGTTTGTCAAAAAGATTGCAATGGATTAAAACAGGGTTCTTCTGCAGTAGTTTCCCAAAACTGAAGGTAAGTCAATATCAAGTTGTCAGTATAAGGAGTCAGGTAGAAAAGAATAACCTTCACACAGCCATTATTGGAAGATCAGAGAAACAGAGGATGTTAATCAGGTGATCAAGATGGCAGGTATTCATGTGAATTTAGTATATTGTAGGAACCCGGTTAAGACACTTCTAGGACATCTACCCACTCTGCATTTGTGGGATGACCTGATAGCCTAAAGCAAGCATCCCAATGTCCAGGATACAGACCTGTACCTGTCCATGGTCTGTTAGGAACCGGGCTACCCAGCAGGAGGTGAGAAGCAGGTGAAAAAATGAAGCTTCATCTGTATTTGCAGATGCTTCCCATCACTTGCAATACTGCCTGAGCTCTGCCTCCTATCAGATCAGTGATGACATTAGCCTTATAGGAGTATGAACCCTACTGCAAACTGCCCACATGAGGGATTGTGTGCTCCTGTGAGAACTGAACTGATTGTGTGCCTGATGACCTGAGGTGGAGCTGAAGCAGTGATGCTGGTGCTGGGGAACAGCTGAAAATGTGGCATTATAGTGAGTCGTGTAACTATTTAATTGTATATTACAATGTAATAATAGAAATAAAGTACACTTGAATCATCCCAAAACCATTCTTCATCACACTCCCCAGTCTGTGGAAAAATTGTCTTTCATGAAATCAGTCCCTGTTGCTGAAAAGTTTGGGAACCACTAGCCTAGTGGTTAAGGGAGCTAGATCCCATGTGGCCAACTATGGCTTGAATCCTGGCCCTGGTGCCTTAAAGAACATGTCTTCTCAAATCCCAACAAGAAAGAGAAATGGAAAAGAAAGGATTATGGTATGACTGCACCCCACTGGGGGATGTTTTCTGCTTCTCCCTTGCTCTGATGGAAGACAAGCACTTATGTCCTCTGGCAATTAAAACATATTTAAAAAATAGTTGGAGCTATAGGGGAGGATAAACTCTTCCCCAACAGTTCAGATTCAAGTCATTCCAATCTTTGAACATGGCCCAGACGCTTGAACTCAGACGTTTCTGCTGAAAGCAGAAGCAGAGAAGGAGAAAAATGCTGGACACCAGGTGGCACTAGGATGTACCTCCAGAGGGATTTTCAGGCGTAGGTGTTTTAGACCACATGAAGAGAGAAAGAACAGATTGACAGCAGTTCTATTATGTTTCCTGTTCAACTCCAGGGAGCTGTGCCCTACAGATGCATAGGTACACTTTAGCAAGGCTTAGAAAATGCGATGCAGCTGTGAAAGGTGGGTTTATAACAGAGGGAGGAAATTGAAAGCAAGGAAGAATTTAATTAACGGGGAAAGTTGTTGAAGTAATCCTGCCCAAGAGGCAGTTGTAGTATTAGAAGCAAGTTTTGGTCTGAAAATCTAATTTGTTGGCTGATTCAGAATTTGGAAGATGAGGAAGTTCTGTTTTGTCTTTTAGGTTATAGTAAAGAGTAGGCTATCTTGATTCTTCCTTTCATCAGGCTAGAAATTTTTATTGAGCAATCAGGGAATGCCATTTGGGTTTGATTTTTCAAAGATAATAAATAAATATTGACACTGAATTACTATTTATATCTGTGAATAACTATTTGGTCCAAGCAACCAGAAGCCATGCCCCCTTGACATTTGTAGTTTTCAATATAGACAGGTGGTTGAATGCATTGGTCTTGGAATCCACCAGGTTTTATTACTAACTCTGCAAGTTGTTAGTTGTGTGACTTTTAGCTAGAAAGTAAGTTAAGTCATCTAATTTCTTAGAACTTCAACTTCCTCTCTGGTCAAAGAATGATAATTTTCCCTATCTTCTGAGAGTCACTTCCAAAATAATGTTAAATGAGACAAGGTATATAAAGTGGCTGAAACATTGTACATATTCAATAATTAATGCTTATTAATAATATTATTGGTGAATTTCATTATTGCCAAACATTTAAAGAGTATAACCTTTGTGATCAAACATGTAGAATGTCAAGGACTATATCATTAGTGATGCATTGGCTCATTTGCCATAGGATCACTTTATCTTTTGGGTTGTTCTTATTTTAGAACTCATTCATGTTGGAATATGAACTGAAGTCTCAGCATCACAAGTGACGCAATGTATCCTAGGCTCTAAAGAAGTCTCTGCTGAGTGCACAGTTCTTCCTATTTAGTTGTTACTGTATTTTTTTTAAATTTTTTCTTTAATTATCTTATTTATCTTTATCCATTTATTTATTTATTTTTATTTGACCATAGAGGGATAGAATGAGAGAGAAAGTGAGAAAGCAAGCTGCCAGGTCTGGGACTCGAATCAAGGACAACTATGTGGGAGTCCAGCACCTTTAGGAGCCAGCAGGTAGCATGGTGGTTAAGGGTGCTGGACTTCCGTCCTAGTCCCAGGCTTAGCAACTTGCTTTCTGACTTTCTCCCTCTCTCTCTCATCAAATTAAAAATAAATAAATAAAGTTAAATAATTCTTTTTTTTTTTAAGAATATTATGGTAAAGCACTGTCCCAGAGATAGTGCTCACCAAATATTTCATAAGCTTCCCTTGGTTTCTCAGAGAACTCATACTAAGTTAGGGTCATATCAATAATTTTGATTAATGTCCTGTGGTCAGGACTGATTTCTGACTTAAAGTGGAAAAGCACTCTACTATCCTCTGATTATTGGACTTATCATCCTTAGAGATATTGGTGAACTTGACAAAACAGTTTTTGGAATAGAAAGGAATTGGAGACATTATTCTTTGCACGAATTTTACTGTAAAGGTGAGCAGAGAAATTGGGTTGGCAATGGCAGTTTGGGAAAGTGAGATAAAATAGTATACACTAATGGAAATGAATCAGTAGAGTACTTAAAATTAAGACTACTCTAGGCTGGAGCTGGCAGGTGGCATGGTGGGTGAGGCACGTGGCTGACCTTGGTTCGAATCCCAGACCTGGAGGTTATGATCTCTCTCTCTCTTGTCAAATTAAAGACAAATAATAAATAAAATAATTAAAAATCTAAAAAAAAGAACACTGTAGGATAAAAAGGGAGGATTTGGGGCCCAGCAAGTAACATGGTGGTTAAGGCAATTGGATTTCACATGGCCAACTTCACAACTTCAGTCCTTGCCTGAGAAATTTGAAAAACAAGCTGGAGAAGGAATTGCAGTGTGACCAGGCCCATAGGGGTTGCTTTCTCTCTATATATTTCTCTCCTCCCCTTTCCATCTCTTTCTGAGAAGTGCAATACCATCTGGCAAATTTTAAAAAGAAAAGAAAAAGTAGGAGAGAATTTCTGGAGCCTGTTCATGAGCAGGTGGCAGGGGTGGGTCCTGATGTTCCATTAGAGGGATTGACCTCCAGAGAACTGACAGTTCACCTGTAGTAAGTAGGAAAGGAGACTACATGGGTATAGATGCTAGTCAGTGAGTTGCTACCATTTTATAAATATTCCCACAAGTTATTTTTTTTTGTCATGTGCTTTAGAGGCATTTTTATTTGTGTGTGTGTGTGTGTGTGTGTGTGTGTGTGTGTGTTTTAAGAGAGATTTTTGCTGTAAGGCGTGTGTGCTCTCCAGAGAGACAGAGAGAGATAGACAGAAAGAGAAAAATCACTCCCACAGGGGATGGCTGCCACACAACAATTCCTTCTCTTCCATTCTTTAGGGGTATTTTTAAAACATGATTTACACAAAACCACAATGAGGTAAATTTTAGATACCAAATTGGTCATCCTGCTGTTTACTGTTTTGTAACGGATTCTACTTGTTTACATGCATTCTTCTCTCTGTTAATCATTTTCTCCTAAATCCAATGCCTGACAATGTACTGTGCACTTCCAAAAGAATAAATAAATAAAGCAGTAGAACTGTTATCAAATGTGTGGTACAGCATAATGTGATGGTCAGTGTCGAAGATGAATATCCTTGATTTGATTATTACATAGTAGTCATGTTTTGAAAAACCATACTGCATTTCACAAAGATGAACAATGATTATACATAAACTAGAAATCACAATAAAAATGAATAAAGTTCATAAAATTAAAATGAAGTAAAATTACCTACTATAGCTACCTATTATAGCTAAGGAATTGTTAACAAACATTACGGAATTTTAGAGCTAAACGGTGTGTTGTTTTTCCCTTAAGAAAAATCTGTATAGTGAGGGAATATATAAAAGAAATTTAAAAAATTTTAATCTAATGATATATAACTTTATGCTTAAAGTCTTTTATTCATGCTTTCTCACACTGATGTGCAATGAAAACATGTGCATAAATTAACGTTTAATTTTTTCATTTACTGTGGCTGGCAGAATCTAGAAAATAATTTTTTTCTCTGTGGATTAATTCTTTTGTTCCATTTGTTATTTAAGTGATACAATAATTGTGAACCCATAAATACGTTGTAATAATGTATTGATAAATAAACAGTGCATCTCTTTCAAAAAAAAAAGTCAAGGAGGTTGACACTGTTAATATTGTGCTTTACATGAGTAACCATACTCCCTGGAAAAGTGTTTCCACTTCAGTGTTGGCTACATAGGTCAGGATGTGGCAAGCTATGGCCTCCGGGTCAAATCTGCCTGCCATCTGTTTATGGAAATAAGGCTTCATTGACACTTACATGTCTATTGGCTTGCTATTATCTATTGTTGCTTTCATGCTACAAAGGCAAAGTTGAGTGTGATGGAGGTCTTATTTTCTAAAAAGCCAGAGATGTTACAAAATACATTTGCAGATTCCTGATTAAACATTGATAACAGTTCTACTGCTTTATTTAAGATCGGCCCCCAAAATTTTAAATGAAAATAATGCACTCTATTACAAATATCATTTGTAGTTAAAAATATCTTTCATTCAGTGTTTGTAACAACAAAACATTGAAATATTCTTTTTGTTAACTTTTTTTTTTTATTCCATTGCAGTTTGTTTTTTGTTATTTTGGTAGCAACGGTAATGGTGGGTGGCAGGGTGTAGTGTGTTTACTTTTAAATTCTTTTTCAGTTTGTTCTGCTTCTTTTGGTGATTTGGCACTAAAATGCCATAGCTGGGTTAAAACTTCTTGGGTTCAAAATATTAGCCATAGGGTATTGTAGCAGGAATAATGACACATTATTCTTTCTTTAGTGTTCTTTCTTTCTATTTATTTCAATAGTTCTTTATTTTATTTTTATTTTTATTTTTTTTAGAACAGTTTTGAGCAGTAACAATGTGGGAAAAACTGCAGAATGTTCCACACACAGAAAGACAACTCCCCACACTGTGGACATCCACCACAGGGACACATTTGTTAAAATAAAGGAACCCACATCAACATATCATTATCACCCAAAGACCAGAATTAAGATTAGGATTCATTCTTTGTGTTGTACATTCTATAGGTTTTGACAAATGTGTAGCAACATATAACAACCATTGCATGTCAATGGTGTACTACCCTAAGAATCTGCAATGATCCACCCATTCAAACACTGATCTTTTTCTCTCTTCATAGTTTTGTCTTTTTCAGATTATACAGCTGGAATCAAACAGTTAGCCTTTCACTTAGTCATTTCCGCATTTAAAATTACTTCATGGAATTTTATGACTTGCTCCCTTATTTTTTTTCAGAGCCAAATATAATTTGGTAATTATGAATAAAGTGACTATAAATATTTATGTGACTTTTTTTGGTGTAGACAAAGTTTTCAGTTCATTTGAGTATGTATCAAGAAGTATGATTGTTGGATTGTATGGTAAGATATGTTTAGCTTTTTTTAATATAAAGAAGATTATGATGATAATAAAAAAAGTAGTTCAAAATATAAAGAATAAATAAATAAACACACACACACAAAAAAAAAAAAGAGTGTGTATACTTGCATTAGAGACAGAGAGAGAAAAAGAAAGGTCATGTTGCAATCCTTTCTCATCCACTTCTCCATCTTGTTGAGATTTGGGGCATACTCACACACATGCTGGGCTCGTTTTTCAAGCTGCAGGGGCCAGGACTGCAACTGTGGTTAATCAGGTGGGAGCGAACTTCCCTTAACCATATTTAGTTTTAAAAAATACGGCGGAACTATCTTCCAGTAGTAGTTATGCCATTTTGCATCCCCACCAGTAATGAATAACAGTTTCTATTGCTCTCTAACATCACCAGCATTTGGGGTGCCTATAGAACTTTGAACTTAGGTCATTCTAACAAGTGTATAGTGATACCTCGCTGTTGCTTTCCTTTGCAACATGATATATGATGTTCAACATCATTGCATATGCTTACTTGCCATCTCTATGCTTATTTACTCATCCTCTCTGGCAAGATGTGTATTCAGGTCTTTTGCTTATTTTTAATCAGGTTGTTTTCTTGCTGTTGTGTTTTAAGAGATCTTCATAGATTTTGGAAAATAGTTTTTTATCAAATTTGTCTTTCACAGATATTTTTGCCAATATAATGCTTTTTCTTTTTCATTCTCTTTATGTTGTATTTTACAGAGCAGATGGCTTACATTTAAATAAAGTTTAATATATTGATTGTTTCATAGATTGAAAATGATGTGATATGTAAAGAGGCATTGATATGCACAAGGTTACCTAGATTTTTTTCCCCCCATGTTATCTTGGAAGTTCAATAGTTTTGCATTTTATGTTTAGGTCTATGAATCAGTTTGAGTTACTTTTTTGTGAAGAATGTGAAGTGTATGTTTAGATAATGTCCAGTTGTACTATTTGTTATAAAGACTACCCTTCTTCATTGTATTGCCTTTTCTCCTTTGCCAAGTACTAGTTGGCTATGTTGATGTAGATCTGTATGTGAGCTCTCTGCTCTGTTCCACTGAACATCATTTGTCAGTGACCACACTGTGTTTTGTTTTTTTTTTTTTCTTTTTTCAGAGAGATTTTTGCTATAGGGCACGTGCGCTCACCAGAAAGACAGAGAGAGATAGAGAGATAGAAAGCAAGAAATCACTCCCTGGGGGTATGGCCACGCTACAATCCCTTCTCTTTCATTCTCCTCTCGGCATCTTGGGCACACGCGCACATCTGCCCAGCGTGAGTTTAAGCCACCGGGTCTGGGACGCGAACCACGGTTGGCTGTATGGGAGTCCAGTGACATAGCCATTACGCTAACAGCTGGTCCCAATGACCACACTATTTTCATTATTGTACTTTTGTAGTAAATCTTGAAGTTCGGTAGTGTCAGTCCTCTGACTTTGTTTTTCAACTTCCATATTAAATTGTCTAGCCAGGATCTATTGCCTCTCTATAAACAATTAGTATGAATTATTATGTTAATTTCCAAAAAAATGGATTTGCGTCACTTGAATCTATATATTAAGTTGAGAAGAAATGGCATCTTGACAATATTGTGTCTTTTTTCAGAGAGATTTTTGCTATAGGGCACGTGCGCTCACCAGAAAGACAGAGAGAGATAGAGAGATAGAAAGCAAGAAATCACTCCCTGGGGGTATGGCCACGCTACAATCCCTTCTCTTTCATTCTCCTCTCGGCATCTTGGGCACACGCGCACATCTGCCCAGCGTGAGTTTAAGCCACCGGGTCTGGGACGCGAACCACGGTTGGCTGTATGGGAGTCCAGTGACATAGCCATTACGCTAACAGCTGGTCCCAATGACCACACTATTTTCATTATTGTACTTTTGTAGTAAATCTTGAAGTTCGGTAGTGTCAGTCCTCTGACTTTGTTTTTCAACTTCCATATTAAATTGTCTAGCCAGGATCTATTGCCTCTCTATAAACAATTAGTATGAATTATTATGTTAATTTCCAAAAAAATGGATTTGCGTCACTTGAATCTATATATTAAGTTGAGAAGAAATGGCATCTTGACAATATTGTGTTCCTATCAATGAAACATAGAGTATTTCTACAGTTTATTTAGTCATTTTATTCTTTTGTCAGGCTTTTTGTACGTTTCTTAATATATATTACATACATTATATTAGACTTAGACCTAAGTATTTCATTTAAATGGTGCTAATGTAAATGGTAATGTTTCTAATTTCAATGTTCATTTGTTTGGTCCTGGTATACAGAAAAAATGGTTGACATTTATATATATTAATCTTGTATCTTGCAGCCTTGCCATACTCACTTGTTAGTTCCAAGAGTTTTTTGTTTATTTTTTGCTTACTTTTTTCATATTTTCCACATAAATAATTATGTCATCGCAAAGTACAGATCATTTTATTTCATTCTTCTCATATATATGCCGATTATTTTCTTTGTTTATTTGTCTATTAGTTTTATGCATTTTTCAGGACATCTAGTATGAAAAGAAGTATTGAAAAGGGACATCCTTGCTTTGTTCCTGATTTGAGTGGAAAGGCTTCAAATTCTGCATCATTATTTTGTTGTTAACTATAGGGTTTTGTATATGTTCTTTATCAAGTTGAGGTTGTTCTCCTCTACTTCTGGTATATTGAGAAATTTTAACATGAATACGGGTTGAATTTTGTCAAATGCACCTATTTCTGCATATGTGAGAAATGCAGAAATTATAAAAGTTAAAAACTATTCATTTTTGGATATTGAACCAGCCTTGTTTATCTGGGATGAAACCTATTTTTTCTGGTATACAATTCTTTTTACACATTGTCTAATTCTTTTTGCTAGTATTTGTTGAGCATTACTTCTGTAGTTTTTATTTCTTGTAATATCTTTGTCTGGTTTTGGTAGTAAGGTTATATTAACTTCATAGAATGATTATGAAGTGTTCTCTTTGCTTCTATCTCCTGGAAGAGACTGTAGAGAATTAGAAACTTTCCTCATTAAATATTTGGTAGAATTTATAAGTGATCTCATTTGGTCATGGTGCTCTTTCTTTTAAAATGGTATTAATTATTGGGATCAGCAGATAGTATAACGGTTACAGCTGGACTCCCACATAATTGACCACAGTTAGCATCCTGGACCCGGTGGCTTAAAACTCAGGCTAGGCACATATGCATGCATGCTCAAGATCCCAAGAAGAGAATGAAGGAGAAGTGTTTGTGGTATGGCCATCCCCCCCGGGGAGTGATTTCTCACTTTTTCTTTCTCACTGTCTATTCAGTGAGTGCATACTCTATAGCAAAAAATCTATCAAAAAAAGTAAAAAATATAATTAATTATTGATTAAATTTCTTTAATAAATACAGAATTATTCCCATTATCTAGTTCTTACTGTTTGGATTTTGACATATTCTATTGTTCATGGAATTGGTTCATTTTATTTAGGTTTTCAAATTTGAGATACAGAGTTGTTCATAGGATTCCCTTATTGTCTTTTTCATTTCCATTAGTTCTGCAGTGATGTCCCCTTTCACTTAGATTATTACAATAGTAATCTGTGTCTTTTCTCTTTTGTTGCTTAGTTAGCCTTGCTAGAGGGATTAATTTTATCTTTTCAAAGAGCCAACAATTGGTTTACACATTTGTCTATTTTCAGTTTCATTGACTTCTCTGATTTTTATCACTTCTTTTCATCTGCTTACTTTGAATTCAATTTGCTCTTTTTTTTCTAGTTTCCTAAGGTACAAACTTATTCATTGATTTTAGGTCATTTTCTTCTCTAATATATGCAATCAATTGCTACACATATACTTTCTTCTAAGCATTATGTTTGCTGCAACCTATAAATTTTATAAATTATATTTGCATTTTTATTTAGATTTTAAATTTTATTTAGATTTTAATTTTTTTTTGGTGAGCTTTCTCCTTTAACTCATGTTATTTTGAAATATATTGTTTATTCTCCCAGTATTTGGGGATTTTTCAGTTCTTTTTTTTTTTATCATTTATGCCTACTTTAAATTCATTGTAGTCTAAGAGCAAACATACAATTTCATTTTTTCTAAATTTGTTAAGGTGTGCTTTATGCCCCATGATGTGACCTATATTGATGAATGTTCCATGTGAGCATGAGAAGATTGTGTACTCTGTTTGTGAATGAAGTGGTTCATGAAAATGATATCTATTTATTATTTAAGATTTTTGACATTTGTATATATTAATCTTGTATCCTGCAGTCTTGCCATAATCACTTGTTAGTTCCAAGAGTTTTTGTTTATTTTTTGCTTACTTTTTTCAGATTTTCCACATAAATAATTATGCCACCAAGAAGTACAGATCATTTTATTTCATTCTCATATATATGGCAATTATTTCCTTTGTTTATTTGTCTGTTAGTCTTATGCATTTTTCAGGAAAAGAAGTATTGAAAAGGAACACCCTTGCTTTGTTCCTGATTTGAGTGGAAAGGCTTCAAATTCGCATCATTATTTTGTTGTTAACTATAGGGTTTTTTATATGTTCTTTATCAAGTTGAGGTTGTTCCCCTCTACTTCTGGTAGAGGGTACATGTGCTCACCAGAGTGAGACAGAGACAGAAATTGAGAAATAACTCCTAAGGAGGAATGGCTATGCCACAATTTTTTTCCTCAGTTCTTCTCCTGGAATTTTGGGAATGCACACCAACATGCCAGTGTGATTTTCAAGCTGCCAGGTGCAGGGCCAAGTTTGGTGGTCCAATGCCTTAGCCTCTACAGCTCCTGTCCTGTAGCCCAATGGTATCTCTTTTACTGATAATAATGTGGACCTGAATTGTGTCATTATTTTTCTGCTTGTTAGATCTACACTTTTCTGAAAGAAGATCTTCATTTATTTATTTTTAGATACTGCCAGAGGGTGCCTGCTCTTGCTGGGGAGAAGAGAAAGACAGAGAAGAGAGAGAGAATCTGAGAAAGTACCTCTCAGTGGAGATGGTCATGCCACAATCCTGTCTCCACCATTTCTTCCTTATTTTGGGATTTGGGGCCCTCATGTATATATGCCCAGAATATTTTTCAAGCCATCAGGACCAGAACTTGAACCACACAGTCAGCCATGTAGGATCTAGCTGACATAACCACCATGCTATGGTATAATCTAATTTTTTTTAATAATTAAAATAATTCTACATTTTTCAGATGTGGAAAATACAATATTCTCACTTTTATGCCAATTAGCTAATTTAGTGTGAGCACTTGTTATATGCTAGCAACTGGGTTCATAAGCTAAGCAAGGATGCCTTATTCTTGGTGACTGACATGTTTTACAGAAGATATGTGTCGTATAATATGCACACTATGTAAACCTTAAAGTGGAATCCATAGCTCTTGATGTGGAGTTTAAGTCTTTGAATTACAAGTTCTTCTGAGCATTTAACCAAGCTAATTTTATGGAAAGCATATGATTAATACTAGTTTTGAAATATATAGAATATTGTCCAGACTGAACAATTTCTCTTTTTTTCTTTTATTTATTTATTTTTAAAAATGTCTTCCTATAGGGAGTGCGTGCTTTCCAGAGACAGATAGAGGGAAAGTAAGAAATCATCCACCAGGGGGTATGATCATGCCACAATACCTTCTCCTCCATTCTTCATTTAGGTTCTTGGGCAGTTGATTTTCAAACTATGGGGTCTGGGACTCAAACTGCCATGACCCGCATAACTGAACGTGTTTTCTGAGGGGTAGTGTCTGTGAATTAGAAATAAACACAGAAATAAACACACATAGACATACAAGTAGAGAAAAGCAAGTATTGAGTGGTCCAGACTCTTCTAATGGAGGTAGTCATGACCATGAGTTGTTCTCAAGTTTATTCTTTTATAGGGCAAAAAGGGGGGAAGGGGAAGCAGAATGCAAAGCTAGTTGTTTTCACATGTTAATCATTGAAGATATGAAACCTCTGGTGCCTTGCAGTCCTGTATCAGTTTCCTCTACTCATTTCAGTCCTTCTCTGGCTAACACATAGTTTCCTTTAACTGACACCACCTTGTGGTACTGACACAGAGGCAGAAGAGTGTTCTGTTTAAAGCTTTTCGCTAGCCTTGCAGCATCTGTGCAAGAACCATGTTCCTGCATGTGTTTAAAGATCACTATTGTTTTGCTCAGATCTGGCTGCTCCCTACATGGAACCATGGAGTTGGTCATGCAGAACACAGCACTATAATCTCCATGGCAACTGCTGGTCCCAAAATGAACAATTTCTTTTTTTCTTTTTTCTTTTTTTTTTTTTTTTTGAGAGAGAGATTTTTGCTGTAGGGTGTGTGTGCTCACTAAAGAGACAGAGCAACAGAATGCAAGAAATACCGTCCCCCACCAGGAGGATCACCATTCTGCAATCCCTTCTCCTTCACTCTCCCCTCAGGATTTTGAGCACATGTGCCTGGTGTGAATTTCAAGCCGGTGGATCCGGGACTTGAACCATAGTTGGCTATATGGGAGTCTAGCCCCTTAACCACTATACCACCTGCTGACCTCTGAACAATTTCATAAGTGATTTTTAGAAAGTGATCTCTCTAGGAAGAAACACTTAATGTCTAAGGTATCATTTTCCTCCTTCTCAGATCCACTCTGAATGTATTAGTGTCATGTGAAAATTTCTGTGCTGTCCTTTCTATGGATTTTATGAAGCACAAGATACACTATAGCGTATCCTCTCATCCTCATAAAGTTTTCAAGACTAATGTGACTTGTTGAGGTGTTTATTTAAAAAATAAATAAATAAAAACAGCTCTGCAAAAGAATCTGCTCTTTCTCCATTTCTTATTTACTCACTTTTCAGAATGGGAAAGTTACGATACACTTCAGTTGAGCACTGAACTATTAAACTAAAAGAAAATGAGTGTGTACTATACAAACCGTTTGAAGGGAACAGAGAGCCAGGCTGAAAAGTCAGTCTCCATTTTCAAGTACAGGCAAACTCACTCTTTTTTTATCCTCTTACAGATCAAGTTGTACAGAACTATCTTCTATTAGCAATACTAGCTTCCAAATTGTAGGAAAAGGTATATTTTAGCCCAGAATTGTCTTTTTGATTATACAGTCAGAAATAATCAAAGACACAGTCTTTGAAGACACAGAAGCATGGAGTACTCAGGGAGTTAGCGCTGAGTAGACATTGTTTACCATAACAAATTAGCCTAATTGCCTTCCTTCCCGAAATGTAAAAAGATTGGAAAAAATCCTCATTGGAGTAAAAGGAATTTGTACTTTTAAGGGAAGAGTTTGGAAGATCATTTTCAATCAATCATCAGCTATGGAAAGTGGAATTCTTCAGTCCCAGAACCATATTTGTTTTGAACAAAACAAACACAAATGAAGGGTTAGGCAATAAAGAAAGTCATTAAAGGATAAGTTTTAAAGATGTTTTCCATTTTCCATTCATGCCAACAGTGTGAATTTTAGTGTCGTGTTTTTATTTTATTTATTTTGGCAAACTAAGAATCATTTCAGTTTGGCCAGTTATTTTCATGCATTGCATAATTAACCAGTCACTAAGCCGAAGACATTAAAAGTGAGTCAGGCATACAACACAGTACTATGTCCCTTATACAGACCCATGGAAAGGTAATGTCGAATGTGACAATCATCTTTCCAATATCTAGCCTCAAAGTTTAGGTACAGCTCAATTTCTCTTAGGAACTATTTAAGAGCATTATTCTTAATTTTTTCCTCAAATCTATTTTACATTATATTTATAGTCTCTGACAATGCTGCCTTTTGAAAATAACAAGGTCCCCTGATTTTTTATTTTTGCCATAGGGCACAGGTACCCATAGAGGGGGACAGGAGTAGAGGGAGGAGAAAGTACCTTCCATGGGAGATCGTCACACTGCAATCCTTTCTCCATTTCTTCCTTCTGCAGGTATTTTGGGAACACATGCTCATGTGCCTCAAGTCGTTGGGTCCAGGACTCCTTCCATGCAGTTGACCATGTGGGGTCCAGCTGTCTTAACTACTGTATCACTGGCTGCCTCCCCAGTTTTTATTATGAGTCTTCAAAAGTTTATGAAACATGAGTACCATCATAAAACTATGCTTGGATTTCAAGTTTTTTCTTTTTTCTTTTTTTTTTTTTTGAGAGATTTGTGCTATAGGGCCTGTGCGCTCGCCAGACAGACAGAGAGAGACATAGAGACAGAAAGCGAGAAATCACCCCCCAGGGGGGATGGTCACGCCGCAATCCCTTCACCTCCATTCTCCTCTCGGGATCTTGGACGCGCACGCACATGTGCCCAGCATGAGTTTTAAGCCACCGGGTCCGGGACGCGAACCACGGTCGACTACATGGGAGTCCAGCGACATAGCCATTACGCTAACTGCTGGTTCCCTCAAGTTTTTTCTTTAACCAAAATAAACTTGTAGTTTAATTCCATTTTTTCCAAAAACCCTTTGAGGTTTCTTATATACATTTGTATGAAGTGAAATATGCTTTCATTGGTCCAAATCTTTGTCACTCAAATTTAAAAGGTCAAGGACCAGCAGGTGACATGGTGCTTAAGGTACTGGACTCCCATATGGTCAGAGGTCTAGACCTGACAGCTTGAGTATCACCCTGGGCACGCATGTGTGCATGCCCAGGAACTCAGGAGAAGAACAGAAAAGGGATTGGGTTGTGGCCATCCTGCCTGGGGTGGGGGATGATTTGTCACTTTCCCTCTCACTGCTCTCCATCTTTTTCCAGAGAGTGCATGAGCCCTATGGCAAAAACCTAAAAATCAAATCATTAATTAAAAATTAAAAAAAAATATTTCAAAGGTTTGTCTTACTTAATTATTTAAAAGTGTGATAAAAGGGTTTATATTCACTTTACCCAGAGCCTTGAGGCTGTAACATGTGCAGATGATTTCTCCTTTTTTGTTTCTGATTTTCAAGATTCGAAGACAGAGAAATGTTGGTATTCTTACCGACGTTATGTAAAATATAAAACGCATGTGCTTCAGAGAGGGTAAGTTTAGCCTTGTCAACCAAAATTTAACATGTGTACATTATTCTTTCATCCAGTGATTGTCGTTCCAAACTTTTATGCATCAGGAGGTATGCATTCATAAATTGATGTTCAGTCCAACATTTCTGTACTGCTGTAAATAAACTGATGTGGAGAAATCTCAAAAAATAGTTTTAGGTGAGAAATGAGGCAAATTCTATAACAGTATACATACATATATGGATGTATAAAACAAAGGAAATGTATGTACATGCTTATGAATTCTTCAAAGACTGAGATTAAGAGTCAAGGAGACAGGGCCAGCAGGTGGTGTATTGTATAAGGCATTGAACTCCCAGGTGGCTGACCATGTTTAAGTCCTTTAACTGGAAGCTTGAAAATCACTCTGGGCATGTGTGCTCTAAATCCCGGAATGAGAACGAAGGAGAAGGGATTGTGCGTGGCAATCACCCCTCAGGGGATTTCTCACTTTCCTGCGGTTTCCCTCTGCTTCTGTCTAGTGAGTGCACACACCCTATGTCAAAAATCGTAAAAAAAAAAAAAAAAAGTGGAGGAGACATTTTATAGTTTAAAAGTCTTTCTTATTTTTACATCTTCAATATGCATGTATTATTTGTGCAAGAAACAGCTGCCTTTCAGAAAAGCTAAGATACTAGTACTTATTGATCTGACTAGATATTTTCAACCAGTTTTTAGTCCACCTCACAGAGACAGCCACCTACCCAAGGAAACACTTACTAGGTTCCATTAATTATTTGGTACATCCCAATTTTCTTTAGTTGAAAATAAATTATTAAAACATTCACATAAGTTGTCAAAAAAGTATAAATTAATACTATTCAAAAGATTCTCAAGTTTAATATAAGTAAAAAACAATTATTTTTTTTTGACCTTGTCATTTAAAATTAATGATGCTGAGAGATTTTATTATATTTTTAATGAATTATTTATTTAATTTTATTTATTCATTCCTTTATATTAATTTGACCAGAGAGAGAGATAGACAGGGAAAATGAGAAAGCAAGCCATCAGATCCAGGACAAATCATGATCAGCCATGTGAGAATGTCCAGCACCTTAATTATCATGCCACTTGCTGGCCCCTGGGAGATTTTATTTTTAACATATAAAATTTACAATTAAAAAAGGTACATTAAGTTTTATCATGCTTTGGAAGATATGCAATTTGTCACAACATTCTGGAGGATCATTTGGTGAGATTATAAATATTTTAAATTTGGTTATTCCTAGAAAAAAACAAAATTGCACAAAAGTTGTTCTTTGTTTTTTGAGAGAGATTTTTGCTATAGGGTGCTTGCTGGAGAGACAGAGAGAGACAGAGAGACAGACAGTGAGAAGTCAACCTCCATTCTCCCCCATTCTCCTCTTGGGATTTTTGGCATGCATGCACACATGTCTTGTAATAGTCTACTCAGCGAGAAATAAGAGGATATCCAGACATAGCCAAATTTATTGGAGTTTATTGATTAAGCCAGTGGCATGGGGGGGTGGGCACCTCCTTTCTCTCAAAACCCTGCAACCCAGAGTGAAAGGAGAAGGGAGCTTACATAGGCAAAAGTCACACTCTGACAATCACAAGAACAAAGAACAGTGGACTTGAAAGGGTAGGGGGTAGGGTTTTACAATGTAAAAACAAAAGTGAATTACAGAAGCAAACCAACCAGGTTAATCATTCCTAAGGGTATGTTCCATCTCTACCTAGACAGAAGGAATCTTAATGGCCTTTATGGCTCAGGGCAAGAGATCTGGTGACTAATGATTACATCACTAAGGAATATCTTAGGGTAGAGAATTTCAGGTCATTTAGCAAAGACAGTAGGCATGTTAATCATTCTGTTTAATTTAGGCAAAAGGAGAAAGCAAGTTTCCAATACAGAGAGGAGTTCAAAATGGAGGTCTACTTCATTCCCTAGTTCTCTCTTATGGGAATCAAATAATTCATTCTTTGGTATCAGCTAGAGAGCAGGGTGATAGTCTCCTTTGGCAGGTAAGAAGTTTCACCAAATTTAAAGTCCAGTTTGAACTGAGTTGGGCTGATTTTATGGTCTCTACTTGCTAGGCAGTTGGTCATGCTCAGGAG
This sequence comes from Tupaia belangeri chinensis, assembly GCF_000334495.1. NCBI lineage: Eukaryota > Metazoa > Chordata > Mammalia > Scandentia > Tupaiidae > Tupaia > Tupaia belangeri. Next base: position 144,236 of record NW_006203778.1, read on the forward strand.
TGTGTGCTCAGACTAGCTTAGGCTGATATTCATGTTATGCAGCCACCAGCACTAGGTTTAGCTGCTTACAGGGAAACCATGATACAGCACTTCTCAAGACAATGCAAGAAGTTTACTGAGGGACCAGCAGTTAGTATAATGGCTATGTTGCTGGACTCCTACATAATCGATTGTGGTTCAAGTCCTGGACCCGGTGGCGTAAACTCATGCCAGGAGCGTGTGCATGTGTGCCCAAGATCCCAACAGGAGAATGGAGGAGAAGGGATTGCGTTGTGGCCATTTCCCTGTGGGGGTGTATTTGTTGTAGTGTGCCACCGAATGAACGACCACCAAAGTCAGATTAAGTTTAAAGGGAGTCTTTATTAGCTGGCCAGTGACTAGTCTGAGGCGAGTTGGGGGGAGGGGGCAACGAGAGTCAGAACTGTAGCCCCAACTGAAGTTGGAGTAGTCTTTTTATAGGGGGTCAGTTACCAGGGGTTTCTATACAAACAGTTACAGAAGCTGAATCAAGCAGGTTAATTATTTCTGAGAGGAGAGGGGTTTCCATGTAAGCAGTTACATTGCTAAACAAAAGGGTTTCGGGCTAGTTAGCAAAGACAGTAGCAGGTACAGGATTTCATCCCGGATACGGTTTTAGCACTAGTTATTTTCTCATGGGAAGAGCAAGCAGGAATACAGAGGCAGACAGCCATGTTAGGGGAAGGGTACAAAATGGACAAACATTTGTTCATGTGCAAGATCCAATATGCAGCCTTCCACAATTTCTCACTTTCTGTCTGTCTGTCTCTCTCTGTCTTTCTAGAGTGCACACATGCCCTAGAGAAAAAAAAAAAAAGAAATTTAATGGCAGAACAATATTTGGTTAGGTACTTATGGAAATAACAAAATTTCTCACAAAACAGAAACCATGTAATTTTCTCTTTTTTGAGTCTCCTCAAGTATCTGTTATGGAGAGTCACCCTGGCAGTGCAGGGCCTGGTATACTTGAGCTCTAGATCCAGAGGTAACTAGTGTTTAATATTTAAAGACTTTCATACTGTAGGAGACAAATAGGGTCAGGAAACTGAGTGAACTAGAGCTGAAAGTAAAATTAGAAGCACAGTTAATAGATGACTTAACAAGGGCAAGGGCCAAGGAGCCTACTACCAGAGGCCACTCTAACCTTCCCATGAGTCAGTTGCAGCCTGTCCTTTTTCTGATCATCAGGTCGTGAAGTTGCTGAACCATATTCCTGACAATGCCTAACTTAGAGTAGTCAGCCTCTGGAGCGAATAGAGTACGGCTGTTGCTCTCCGGTTTCTGAAGTATTATCAGAAAAGACTTTCCTGGCTTATTTTAATGGACCAAGGCCCTGGTGAGTCCATGGAAGCAGTCCTCTTGGCATGGCGTGACAGGCCTATAGGCTAAATTTGACAGTGGTCGGAGTAACCAGTACAACTATGTGAAGCCCCACCTAGACTAGTTGGAAGGGTTCCTCGCTCTTAGTTGTTTTACTGTATATAACCTTTAAAGATATTAATACAGTTAACTTTAGAATATTAACTTGATTAATTTTTGCAGCTCTTTTAGACTCTTGTAACACAACTCAAACCTTTAACATGTTTCCTTTTAGTTTTGTCCTTTCTTTTTTGTTCTGAAATAGCCATTTTATCTTAAGACAAAAACTATATTACACAAAATTTTCTACATAAAAACTTTTCTTTTTATCCTTTTCTAGTAGAAATACATTTTACAGCCATAATCCTCCTTTTATTCTTCATCTTATTCTTTGTTTTTATCTTTATGAGTTTAACCTTAAAAATTACCTTAATTTGGGACCAACGGTTGGCGTTATGGCTATGTCACTGGACTCCCATGTAGTCAACCGTGGTGCAAGTCTTGGACCTGGTGGCTTAAACTCACACCGGGCGCGTGTGCGTGCATGCCCAAGATCCCGAGAGGACAAAGGAGGAGAAGGGATTGTGGGAGCGATTTCTTGCTTTCTGTCTCTCTGTCTCTCTCTGTCTTTCTGGTGAGCACACACGTCTTGTAAAAAAAACCTCTCAAAAAAATTACCTTAATTTAAGATAAGTTAAATTAAAAATATTTACTTGATTTACATTTACCCAATTTTTGTCTAATTATTGTTTTAAGTTATTTATAGAAGCAAGAGAGTATTTATTTAAGGTGTTTTTCTTCAAAGAAAAGTAAACCAGGCTAGTCTAACATTAGCTAGCCTCATTTCATCTAGAAACTGAACTAGAAGACATCATAGATATTCCCAATGTTTCCAAAGTTTTTCTTTTCCTCCAGGATTTGATTTCTAAAAGAGCCTTGCCTGAAGGTTCAGGATTTACCTGTGTGCAAGCAACATATTTTGAGATAACACTATTGATAAGGCTATCCAGACTAGTCTAGGCACAAAGTATTATTCTCCTAACCAGCTTAGCAAATTTTGTTTTTCCCAGGTGGGTAATCTGGTGTACCTGATCTACGATGACTTGCTGAAAGGCCTTGGGAAATATTGGCCTAACATTTAGTAGCAGCAATTGTTGTGGGCCAATTTTTTTCTCCTCCTGAGCGTTGGAGGGTGAGGATGGGATAGAGTCCTAGGAGGCCTCAAGAACTTTTAGTTGCTGATAGAGATGTCTCCCCTGTGGCTAGGTCTTATAATTTTCTCTCTTGTCACATGGTCAGACAACCTGTTTACTACTATTTTCTGTCTCTCTCTCTCTCTCTCTCTTTTTTATAAGTGTACAGTTAGAAACAACCTTAATCTCTGATTGAGACAGAAATTAATCTTAGTTACTTTAAGGGTTGAAATTGAAATTGTCAAATGTCCAAGGGGAGCTATCGGAGTCTCAGGTCCCATCAATTCTTAGTTTCAAAGGCCAGCATGGACTTTAGAAGTCCCAAGCTCCCTTCCGAGCTCAGTGCATTCTGTCTCATCTCTAGTGACCAACTCCACATTGTGGACAAGGCCCCACTGGAGGCCATGAGGATGCCAGTCATGGGCATTGTTTAGTGCCCGGGCTGCACACATTGGAAACAGAGTTTCTTCTAAGTCAGAGGCTCTGATCTGGGCTGTTTCCAGATCCTGCCCTCAGAGAAGTTCCCAACCTTCAGGATTACCACAAGTGACTACTGGGTGTCCTTAAAGTGAAAGTTAAATCAAAGGTTAAAGTGTCTTGCCAATTTTGTTATAACACGTTTCTGAGTTATTTGAGAACTTTTCTGATATCTGTTCTGAATTGTCCCTACACTGAGAACTGAACCTAAGCTCCAATAGATTCTGCAAGGAGCGACTGAGTACCATCAGGAAGGGGAAGCCCAGTTTACAGGTTTCATAAGGCATTTGCTTTATTGGCTATACAAAGCCCTAGCTGGAGAGTGCAGTCTTCTAAATTCTTGTTTTTTTCTAGCTAGACCTCTTGATCATTTAACTAAGGGGAGAGCGCAGTGGGGAAGAGGCCTATCTAAAAGAAATAGAAGGAGCACAAGAAGGCAAGGGGTTGGGGGAAAAGGCAGCCTGGAGCTCTAGCCTTAACTTGTCCTACCCCATTCCTTGAGACTCCTAACCTATTGAGCTGTTACACAGGAGTTTTCTAGATTTTGTACCAGATATATAGGCCCAATTTTTAATAACCACCCATGCTTACAATTCCCTCTTTCACCTTGGGGAATTTGATGTTTTAAGGGGAGCTCTTAAGCTTGTAAAAATAGAATTTTATACATTTATATTGATGAAATTTTTGATTTTCAGCAACCCTAACTTTTGGCATACATCAGCAACTTATGAACATGTATAAACAATAACAAAATTTCTTGAACAACTTTTTCAATGTAGAACTGAACAGTCTTACTAATAGACCCTCTCAATATTTTTTTATAAAATGTAAAGACCAATAATAGAAATAACTGAAGCATGTTAACTTAATAACAAGAATTATAAGGAGGACTCAGAGGAAATCAGGCAATAACGTTTCTATGAGTCTGTGTTTAACTCAGGTTCATTGCATTGGCTTTTTAACATGCAATTTTATCAAACATTTTCTTACTTTTCTTTGGTTAATTTTGGCTTAACAGTTTAGAAAACCAATCAGTTTACATAGAAAATTAAGATTTTTACCCAGTTAAATGATCAGTATTTTTTTTAGAAACTTGTACTCATAAGAATATATTTTCTTTGTAAATTTCCTTAAGGACATAATATTAGGATTATAGTCATAGTTAATGATTGGATAAAAGTTTATAACTGACAAAGAAATTTGGCTATATATACCAGTTTGACATAATACCCTACTATAAATTCCTGGGATTCTCAAGTTATTTTGGAACACAGTACATGTATAGACATACAAGTACATAACATATTTATACATATAACTCAAATATAATGCTAAGAAAATTTAAAAATTTCTTAATTTGACAAAGTCATCCATTTTTATCCAACATATATACAATAAGCCTGATCAGTTTACCATCTCCCTTTTGTGTCTCAGGGACCCTCTGTAAACATCTAAGAGTTACTTTGAGATCAAAGATCCTTTGTTAGTACTAAAAGTAAAGTCAGAAAAAGCTAGTCATGAATTCATTTCCCTGTTAGATATCCACTATGTAAAATGCAACACACAACACATAAATACTAGCTGTTTCATTAAACCAACCATGTTATGATAAACATGATGTTACTTGATTAATAAAAAACTAGACAAAATATATGTTGGAAATGATGAAGACTCACTTATTAAACTTTTTCTGTCATTACATTTGAAGCCAGCTCATCTACTGAAGTTACATGAACTTCAAAAACATTTACACTAATTTGTATGTGCAATCTTTTTATAAACCAAATTGAATAAAATTCTTTAAGGCCTTTTTTCACACAAATACAACATGTAGTATGCAACATGACATATTACATGTATGATTCATACACACATCAGGATTACAAGAGCCAGTTTCCCTGGAGTTACTTTGACATTAATACTCTTTAGAATAACCCCCCGTTCCATTATACGGAGCTAAGGAGATCACTGCCAACCTCTTCTGATGGATGGGGTACTGGTGTTCAGCATTCTCCTTTGATTATACCATGATCATTACCAACTTTTCTTTTATTGGTTATTCTAGCAAAACTTCTGATTTCAAACATCTTCATGTAAGAAACATGACGCGATAGTACAGGAGACAGGTAAAACTCATTTAAGAACTCTCTCCTCATGCTCTGCTCAGCTCAGTGACTGCTCCGTTATAAGCCTTTGTCTAGCATATAGCTCTTAGAAAGATGCCACTCTCATTCTTAAGATACCCCAAGCTCTGTGAATGATTGTCTAACTTTGCTCCCCTCTCACTCAACTATTTTTTTTAAATGAATGGTATCTTCCTATATCATGATCCTCATGCCTCAGCCTCCTAAGTACCTTGGACTACAAGCACACACCACTGTGGTATCTAGACCTAGGCCTCCCTTGTGACTTCAGCTGCTTAGTAGCACCAGTTTAGCAGTGTCAATCATCATGTGTTACCACGGCTGGGCATCTCACTCATCTTTATATATATTTTTAATATTTTATTTCATTTCATTTCATTTTATTTATTTATATTACTATTACTTTCTAAGTTTGCTATAGAGCATGTGTGCTCACCAGAGAAAGGCAGAGAGAGAGAAAAAGTGAGAAAGCAAGCCACCAGGCCCAGGACTAAAATTGCGGTCAGCCATGTGGGAGTCCAGTCCCTAACCCACCACGCCACCTGCTGGCCCCTGTCTCACTCAGCTTTGAGATGACTACATTAAATATACCTCAGGACTGGGCCTACTGACCCTTTTTTTCCCATGTGTCTCATTGTGCACTGTGCACAGTTCTGAGTGCCTTGGAGGTGAAGAGGAGTGAGTCATACTTTTAATCCTCAAAAAGCTTGTCCTCTGGACAACCTCCTGGAAAAACTCTCTTGTGTGTACATAATTCACAAAGACCACAGCACCTTTGAAATATGTCTACTTTGTTTAATGTCTAGAAATTGTCATTCTCCTCAACTTAAATTGGTAATTTAAATTAATAAAAATGCTACAAAGTAGACAAATAAAGAAGATTTAATGCTAAATAAGCCAGAGTATGAAAGACAAGTACTGTATATCATCACTCAATATGTACCAAACATCTGCACTCAATGACAGAAATTGAAAGATATTAAAGTAGAAAGGACAAGTAAATATACCACAGACTGTATGAGAGGAGGATGGGTAGAGAAGAGTAGGTAGGATGGAGAGAGGACAACAGTATTGAACAGACACAAGAGTGTAAAGTTCTTTGTTGAAAATTATATATAATATTTGTGATTTTATTATCACACATTGCATGCATGGTTTGAAATCCATGCCTTGTTGTTCACATAAAGATGTACAACAATGAAATGTAAATAAGAAATTACAAAATAAGCAAATAAATTCATTACTTAATATGAAAAACCGTCTAAACTACTGGATTGAATTGAATGTTAGTTGTGTTCTAATCCAATAGTCCACTGAATTTTATTTGTTAGGTTGGGCTAGATAGTGCTACAATAACAAACAAACTCCAAGATTGTAATGACTTTTATAAACAATTTTGTTGTACAGGAAAATGCTGGCTGGAGTCATTATCACTGAAGAGAAAGTAGTCTTCATATGATTCTTCAGTAAGCAAGACTGCTATGCTCTTATTGCTGTACCATGTCAACATGAAGCCTCCACAATAACTGGAACAAATAAGAGTGGAATGGAAGAATTTCTGAACTAGGCATGAATCCACCCGTGTAGAAGGATCATTATGTGAGTATTGTGGAATGAAACACTTATAAGAAAGGGGCTATACCTATTTATGAGAGGACCTGGAAGAGTGAGTGTCTGAAAGATAGAGTTGGAAAATAAAAGAAAGAACACAGAAAATCCTACGCAGAAAATCCTACCTGCCTGCTTGTGTGAATGCAACGGCGTTTTCAAAGGAACTTAGAAAGCCAGGGATATCTAGTCACCAGAATAGAGCTTCAAAGAGCTGCTGATTGAGAATCATGTCAAGGCTGCTGCTTATGCACTTGGTAGTGCAATGCAAACTAGGTTTGCCATTGATCCCAGCAGCCTCAAAGGAGAGATGAATGTGGAAGGCAGTGTGTGAGGACCGACTAGAACCAATAGAGTACCTTTTGTCTTTCACTTCATCTAATTACAAAGATTTTGAGAAAATGATGACAAAAACTTTACTTCTTCCTCCTAAACATGGTGTGAATTTTGCTTTAAAAAAACTATAACTCATTGGATCAGGAGGTAGCAGGGTAGTTAAGTTGCTATATCCCTCATTGTTAGCTTTATGGTTCAAGTCCCAGACCTGACAGCTTGCAAAATGTACTAGACATACGTGTGCATGGTTGAAATTCTGAGAGGAAAATGGAGAAGGAATTGCTGTGTGGTGGGTGTGATTTCTTACTATTCCTCTATTTCTGTCTCTCTTTCTCTCTCTCTGGTGAGTGCACACACCCTGTGGCAAAAAAAAAAAAAAAAAGAAAAGAAAGGAAAATAAAGAAAACAAAACTCTAAGTATCTTATATAAGTCTTCAAGGAGTTCATGAAAAATGCATACTTCAGGGGGTAAAAAAAGTGCACTAGTTTCAAATGATTTTTGCACCAAAATAAATTTATATTGAAGTCCACTCATACAAAGATGGGAATTCTTCAAAACATAACTATAGATTAGTTAACACATACAACATCAACCATCACCCTCACTTCCCAGTTTTTACATGATGTGACCTGGAATTGACATACCTCATTTGCACTTAGCAGAATCGGTTGTATGACCTCATCTAACTGCAAGGGACTAAGAAATGTGGGATAGCACATGGATACCCATTTGATAACATCATCAACTATCCCTGTCACATATACTATGTCAGAAGGAAACATTTATAGACTTCCATGTACAACACATTGTTTAAGTTGTCAACTTGACCGCTAACAAAACATTTTGTCTTGATGCATCTGCTTGTCTTTGTTAAAAAATTAAATTACTTTGAGAACTATTATCACTGTAACCGGGATTTTAATTTCAATTTTGAAAATTTTGGTTTTCATTCAGCCTTTCTTAGGAAAGCCTCTTTGTAGAGAAATCTTCAACTCATATGTCTAATAATTTCTCAAGAGCTGAACATTTTTCTACAAAGCATTCAGAGTAAGAGTTTCCTTTTTCCTTTCTTTCTTTAAAAAAGAGAAATTCACACTATGTTTAGAAGGCAGAAATAAAGTTGTTGTCATAACTTTATAAAAAATGTTGTGATTAGATGCAGTGAAAGGCCGACAGAGGGAGCCTTGGAGGTTCTAGCTGGTCCTCACACTGCCATCCACATCCATCTTTCTTCTTGAACGCTGGGATCAATAGCAAACCCAGGTTCACCACCAGGTGCAGAGGCAGCAGACTTGCACATGGTTCTCAATCAGCAGCTCTTTGATGCTCTATTCTGACATCTAGATATCTCTGAATTTCCAAGTTCTCTTGCAAACTGACTTGTTCACACAAGGCAATGCCTATGAAATAGGATTTTTTGTGACTTTTCTCTGATTTTCCAACTCTATCTTTCAGACACTTACTTTCCCAGTCCATTTATAAATATGTAAAACTTTCTTTTCTTAGGCACTATTAGATCAAAATATTACTTAAGTAATTTCCAATACTGAGCTTTTCTAATTGCAGACTTCATCAGCCCTTAGAGTGTAGATTCAACTGTATTTTCTTTGGTTAGTGGAGAGTATGAAAGAGAAAGAATAAAAGAAAGATTAACAAAACCATGAAAATTAGAAAATTAATAGAGTGCTTCTGCATGTATTCTTATGGAAAATTTGATATGACTTGGAGAAGAAATAGGAACATTCAGAGAAAGTATGTTTTGACTACACCTTAGAAATGGAAAAGTTGATTATTTTATACTGATGAGTCATTCTGGATATTATGAAAAGTACAATATATTTTTCGTTGTATGATTCTTCATTTAAGACTGTTATGCAATAGCAAGCCAACACAGAGCAATTGCAGTTACTTTCCAGATGAAAGGAAGAAAGAAAGAAATCTCTTTTGAATTATTATTTTTAAAATACAAAAAGATACTTTCTTATCTGGGCAATGAACACTTTCTCAAATCTGTTGAGCAAGCCCAAATTTATATTAACTAGAATAAGTTAGTACAGGGCTTGGCTCTTAAGCATTAACCATCACTACAGCATATAGAAGAAATAAATTTCTAGACTCATACAACTTACCAAGACTGAATTGCAAAGAAATAGAAAATCTGAACAAATCACTAACAAGTAAGGATATCAAATTAATAATAAAAAGAGCAGTTGGACAATTTTTCCCTGTGTGTCAAGGTCTGTATTTGATTCCCACCCCCTTCTCTTTTTTTGCCGGAGGAGACATTGACTGCCAATAGGTAGAAGCAGTTCAGTTAAAGCAAAAGAACAAGGGTCATAGCAACAGATTTTGGGGATGTTTGCCGGGGACCAGCCTTGGCGGGGGTGGGTTGGCTTGACGGAGGCGACGCTGGAAGGAAAGGAAGACCAAGGCCTCGTGCTTTTTCATGCACGTCCTAAGTCGGACACTCCTCTAAGATGGCTCTTTGAGGAGTGACAACTGTTAGGAATCATCGTGCCTTTTTATTGAAAATGTGATACAGGCAAGTAAATGGGAGAGGGGCTACGTGTTCTAATTATCAATTCATAAAGTTTTAACAATAGAAACCATTCAGGGTTTGATTAAGGGCAAGTCTATTAATCATCGATACAGTTCAACAATTGTTTGATTGATGAAAGCAGGTTCCTGGTAACTTCAAGCAGTGCAGTTTCAGGAAACAATTCCAGCAAGCAGAGTTAACTATCAACCGATGTTTAGCAGCAGCTGTCTTATGGTTACTAAAAGAAAATCTCAAGCATAGATATTAGTTCTTATGGATTTTCATAAAGAATGATACTTATATAATTCTATAGGGATTTAAAACGTAAGGAATCCTAATATGTTTACCTATCCTGAAGGGGTGGAGTTAGTGTTCACTTGATGAGGGCGGGGATACAGCCTTTTCAACTGGTGGTGAAGTGACTAATAAGTTAATGAAAAACTTTAAAATGGGTTTATGGTGTTGTGGATACACTTGTGTAGCCTATGGCACCACTGTTATGTATTTTGTTAGAACATTAGTTACCATGGGACAAGAGTGTCCTCGGCCAGTTTCAGCCTAGTACTATTGTATGTAAAAAGGTTATTTATATTAAATGTGTCTTGAAGGGCCTTCCAAAG
>NW_006203778.1:155364-184140 GCF_000334495.1 Tupaia belangeri chinensis
GATTTTCATAAAGAATGATACTTATATAATTCTATAGGGATTTAAAACTTAAGGAATCTTAATATATTTACCTATCCTGAAGGGATGGAGTTAGTGTTCACTTGGTGAGGGCGGGGATACAGCCTTTTCAACTGGTGGTGAAGTGACTAATAAGTTAATGAAAAACTTTAAAATGGGTTTATGGTGTTGTGGATACACTTGTGTAGCCTATGGCACCACTGTTATGTATTTCGTTAGAACATTAGTTACCATGGAATGAGAGCATCCTGGGCCAGTTTCGGCCTAGTCCTATTGTGCCCGAAAAGATTATTTATATTAAATGTGTCTTGAAGGCCCTTCCAAAGATCAAGAAGAACTTTAGCACACCCTTTATTGTGCCCAATGAAGCATTGTAATTAACAGTAAGTGGTCAGGGTAAAGGGGAGCGGTCGGGGGGGACTTTTCGGGAAATCTTACCACACACTCAAGATGTATGAGGGAGCTATGTAATTCTTTTATAGTAGTATATCGGGGAGTCAGAGGGCGGTCACTTCCCAGCAAGGCTATCACAGTCCCGGAGCGAATAGCAGGCGGCCTTGCCAACATGCTAAGTGACCCAAGCTTGTTCCAAGGTCGGGAGGCGTACAGTCACGGCCTTGCCAACTCACTGAACCAACCGGAAGCGATGCTCAAAGGTCAAGGGGCTCAGACGGGTCCTGGAGCCCCACCGGGTTGGACTCCTTCAGATGTTTAAGGAATCTTGGTTGTTGAATTTCTGGAGGGTCAAAGAGTAATAACTTATTATGAAAGGGTTTTGAGAAAGCAGAAGCTTTAGCAGTAAAGACATGGGAAAACTTCACCAAAGAGTCCTTCTCACGACAACATCCCTACTCATCTCTCTCATCAAACAAAGGCAATTTTGCAATGGTTTCCATGGAAAATTATTAGGCATCAACCTTACAGCCCTGATTTGGCTACTTTAATTTCTTTTTGTTTCCTAATCTTGAAAGAGCATTTTTTTTTTAACTTTTCTAGTATGAAAAAAAGCTGTATTGACATAGTTAAGTTCCCAGATCCCTTAGTTCTACTGGGAGACAGTAGGTTAGTACCATCCTTACTAAAGTATCTTGAGCTTGATGGAGTTTATGTTGAGAAGTAAAGTTTATGTGTGTGTGTGTGTATACTTTTAATTTAATTTTTCTATGGTATTTGTAAAGTTCCCTTGTATATACTTAAAGATATACTATTCAGTCTTAGAAAATGGGAAAAATCCCAGAGGGCATTATGCTAAGTGAAATAAGCAAGGACAAAAGTCATGTCGAATCTAAAAAAGTTGAACTTATGGAATTGGAGAGTAGAATGGGGGTTACTGGGTACTTGGAGAACAGACAGGGGAGCTATTAATCAAAAGGCATAAGATTTCATTTAGACAGATGCAATCATTTCAAGAGATCTATTATACAATATGGTGATTTTTAGTTAGTAATGATTCACTGCTTTTTTCAAAGTCGCTAAGAGAATAGATTTATGTGTTATTACAACCAAATATGGTATGTGAGTAACACATATGTTAATTAGTTCTATTCAGATGTTCCACATATACCATATTTCAGAACAATATTTTGCACATTAATATATAAAATTCTGGTCTATTTTAAAATATATATGTATATATATACTTCCACTGTTATATTAGCCATATTTCAAGTGCTGAATTTTATTATTTTCAAAATTATTTTATTTTTAAAGTTTACTTTGAGAGACAGAAAGGAAAAGAGACAGTGAGACAAAGAGACAGTGAGAGAGAGAGGTATCCTTAAGAGGGCCCTGACACACTCCACTCTCCCCTCAACCTCCCAGTCAGCCAAGATAATAGAAAACCTGGTTCAGCGTGCCTTGGGATGAAAACTTGAGCCTTCTATGTGGCTCCAATAACCTACATGCCTAAGCTACCACAGCTGGGTCAAGTCCTAAATGTCTTTATGGAACTGCTGACTGCTGTTTTGTACAAAGTAAGTCTATAACTTCTACTGCCTTGACTGCTACATTTATGAAGTACTTACAGGAATGATGCTTCTTTGAAATCAGGAAGATTTTATTTCTGTCATCTTAGGAAGGTACTGATGATTAAGATAGATATGGTTTCTTACGTATAAAGTTCTTAAGTTCTCTTGCTTTCCAACTTGCTAATGGAAAGATTTTCAGTTTAGTGTGTTAAGTAACAATTTTTAGACACGAAGAAGACAAAACTCTACTCTGTATCTGACATATAGTTAAAGAAATAATTATCACCTAGTGTAAGATTTACTAAGTAAGTCTCATACAGACATATCCCTGGCAGCACTATAGGAAATAATAAAATAAAAATATAAACACCTACCAATTAGAGAAAATATACAAAATATGAACTATATGTATTAAGTTAGCATATTCTGTTAAATACAACTAATCCAGTGTACGTAAATAAACGTGAACATGTGATGTTTTAAAAAAGAGAAAATTGTGTAACATACTTGGGAAGCAGAATAAAACTCAGAATTTAAGATGAATATGCTAAGTAATATTGTGGGTTGTTTAAACACATACATAATTGTATGGTAAATGGATTGGGAAAGTAAACTTTTATATTGGGAGAATGAATGCTTACAGGAACAGGGGAAGTGTTACACTGGGAGATGGGGCACACAGATAAAGTGGTGATGTGCTTGTAAGACAAATATAAGCTACAAAGTAAGAAAAAGTATCAACTCGTATAAATCAAATTGTATGTGCTTGATGTCTCCATGTAAAATTAAAAACACACAATTAAAGTCCAATAGTGAGCGTGTTATATATTCACACTCCCTGACCTCAATAAGTTTATATTCTAGATAGGAAGAGAAACACAGTAATTACAATTCTGTATAATAAATAAAAACTATGACATAATCTATAAATGTCTCTGAGAGTAAAAACAATAAGATACCTAATGGGGAGAGTTTCTTTGTTGTTTTTTTCCCTTTAAGTAGCTCCCTGGGAGAAATGGAAAATAAATACATTATCACAAATCTATTTCTTCAATTAAAAAAAAAAACACATGTTTAGTTGACATGCTAACATCCACATCGGTATTAATTATAATAAATGATGATGGGAAGAATATGGTGTGCCATTCAGACAGTGTATAAATTGCTTATGGATTATCATCTTTTAATTTTTCAGTGACTCTCTGAGGCAAATACCATTATTCCCATTCTACACATGAGAAAGCAGAAGTTTGAAGAGATGGAGAAATTTGTTCAGTATTTCCAGCTGTTCTGTTTAGAAGCCAGGATTAATACCTGTGTCACTCCAAACCTCTCTTTCCCATGAAACTCTGTTAACTTCACATTGAAATTAATGTCTCTGCCTCTGAACAAAAAAATGATAGAAAATCTTTTCTCATTATCAGCTTGAAATATGGAATAGAAACTTGGGATGTATGAAAAATTAGTGCTATCATAGAATCATTTTTCTCTATTCTTTTTCTCCAATCTAAAACCTTTCAAAGGCACCTCCATAAACTTTGTTGCAGTTGCATCCACCCCTTTTCCACTTCAGATTCAAGGGTAGTTACTGCATTTAGTTTTTCATCATCTATGGCATTGTTTATTGGCTTATCTTCCTAACTGATTCCCCTCCTTCCAGGAAACACACACTTTATTCTACACTCAAAAGTGCTGCTAGAGAGATGTATCTGAAATACATATATATACAACACCGTGTTATTCTTCTGTTGAATTTGTAGTTTTCCTTCGGAACAAAATTCAAATTCTATGTATACAAAGGAAAGGCTCCCCATACAAATCAGCTTCCACTTCTATTCTCTTTTCACTGAATGGTTATTTCTATTGTTGCAGTCTGATAATTCAGCATTTGTTCTTGAAGGCATGTCTGAGAACACCTGCAGAAATCCTTCTCTGACCTGAGCAGGGAGGGCAAAGTCTCGGTCTTTTTCCTCTGTGCTTTCTAATGCTTTGAATGTACAGTTTATCATACTGGGCTGTAATTGTCCTATTTACTGGTGTGTATCTGTCATTGTTTAAGTTCCTGTTTTTCATTGTTATCCTTAAGAATATGCAAAGTGTTTGAGTGGTAGTTAAGTGTTTCTTGAGTGGTGAAATTAATTCAGTGAAATATATTCTAAATATAAATGAGTTTCCCTTGTCATATGTTCCAAGGTTCTTTCACTTAGATTCAATCCACTCATCCTCCCTTTTCTCTTTTTAGATGGAGGAGCAAATAATCTCTCACCATAAGCCTCTAACTCTTTCTTTCTCTTCTTTGCTCAGTCTTGAAGAGGATGCTGGTGATCGACAGGGTAGAAATGGGGAGGAGGGTTTGGGATGATGATTGGAGATCGCAATGTTAGTTGTGTTGCCTTTTGGGAATTTCTAAAGGAAGTGCAGTATCCTTTAAGTTTATAATAGGGAATAGTTAACGTGACATTCTCTTCATATTTTCTTCATCAACTCTCAAGCAGTAGAAAAAAATCTCACTATCTACACTGATATGTCATAGTCTCATGTATATCTGTGACTATTCTCTATTTTCAAGTAAGAGCTTATCATTTTGTGCTCAGGGTCACCCCAGGGACTATAGTCTCTAAATCTGTTTTCCAAGACCAGCATCTACTTGGGAATAGCCTTGCCTGCTCATCGGGGCCAGGTATCACATCGATATGTTATAAACTATAACCCACAGAGAAACTGAACACTGCCAATGCACCACAATGAAATTAGAGAAGGTGAGTAAAAAGAACTATTCACTCCAGGTGCATGTGCGTGCGTGTCCAAGATCCCGAGAGGAGGAGAATGGAGGAGACAGGATTGTGGCGTGGCCATCCCCCCTGGGGGGGGGGCGATTTCTCGCTTTCTGTCTCTCTGTCTCTCTCTGTCTGTCGGGCGAGTGCATGCACCCTATGGCGAAAACCTCTCAAAAAAAAAAAAAGGACTAGTTATCAATTAGAACAAGAAAACAGGTAGAGGCTTTGGTTTTCATTTCTCTCACTAGTTATTTCTACCACTAGATATGCTAGCTTATTTATGACTTCCTTCATTACAGAACCCAATTCATTTTTCCTTTACCTTAGGCTAGCACTTTGATTGATTAAGGTTCTTTGTCTTATGAGGTGATCCAATTTTTCATTTTTGAGTAACTTGTGCCCTTGTTAGTCCTTCATGAATAAAATTACAATAGTCTTTGGTCAAACTTTTCCACTTTCTATGGCAATAGGTGAGGTATGTTGGGTATCCAACTCCTCTTATACTTTTCTTCTCCATCCTTGAAAGTCAGGTTTAATTCCTTAACTGATAAAATGTATGTTAATTCTCTTAATCAGACATTAGACTCGGCCAGGTGGTAACTCAGGTTTCAATTCAGTGGAACCAAAACATAATGAAGTATACTGTTGGGACTACTCCCGTGAATTCTTAAATCTCTAGCAAAAAAGCATAATAAGGTCTGTATGCAGGCTAGCCCATGGCATGGTGTTTTAGGCAGCTGGATCCCACATGACTGACCACATCATTTGAGTCTCTGACTGTGTGGCTTGAAAAACATGCCAGGCATGTGTGCATGCATGCCCAGAATCCTAAAAGAAAGGAGAAATGGAGGAGAAGGGATTGACCATTCCTCACGGAAGGTGCTTTCTCACTTTCTCTACCTCTTTTTCTCTTACTCTCTCTGATAAGTGCATGTGCCCTCTGGCAAAATAAAAATATAAAACTAAATTAAATTAAATAAAGGTCATATGCGACAAGCCTACAGAACATCATACACAATGCTGAAAGAGCCAAAGCTTTCCCTCTAAGTTCAGAAACAAGGCAAGGGTGCCCACTCATGAATTCTTATTTAACATACTAAGGGAAGTTCTTGCCAGAGAAAGCAGAACTAAAGAGATACAAATTTGGAAAAAAGAAGGGAATTTATTTGATTTGTAGATGAAATTATCTTAGATGTAGTAATTTTTAAAGATTACACACACACACACACACACACACACACAGAACTAGCAAACAAATTCAGTAAAGTTGTAAGATACAAAACCAACACATAAAATCGGTGGGGTTTCCACACTCTAACAGTAATAATACAAAGAAGAATATTTAGAAAACAATTCCATTTATAATAGCATAGAAGTGAGGAATGATACTGAACAAGGAGGCAAAAGATTTATACTTTGCCTGGAAGAAGTGAAAGAAGATATGCTATGAAAAGTTATGATGGGGAATGGAAGAATTAATATTGTTAACATGGCAACAGTACTCAAGGTGAGCTACAAAGTTTTGTTTTGTCTTTTAAAGTGGAGTAATATTTCCTAAAATGTATTCAAATAGACTCTCAGAGGACTTCAAATAGCCAAACAATCTTCACAAAGAGAAACAAAGTGAAGATCTCATTATCTCACGATTTCAACACTTACGACACACCTACAGTAATCAGAACAGAGTGGTAGTGTTATAAAGACAACACATAGAACAATGGAATAGAATAGAGAGCCCAAAAATAAACCCCACACATACGGTCCAATAATCTTCAGCAATAGTACTAAGATCATTCAATGGGTAAGAGACAGTCTTTTCAGTAAATAGTGTTGGGAAAGTTAGATATCCACATGTAAAACAAAAAACTTGAATTTTTACCTTATACTGTGTTGAAAATTAATTCATAAAGGATTAAAGACTTTAATGTAAGAGCTAAACCTATAGACCTTGTAGAACAAAAATAGCAAATATTCACAATATCAGACTTGGTGATGAGCTTCTTAACTGTCACACAAAAAGAAAAAAAAATACACCAACAGCACAAGCAATAAAAGGTAAAATAGATAAATTTTATATATAAAAATTAAAATGTTAGTATATCAAAAATTGCTAAGTTTGACTATTTCAATACTTAAAATTTTTGTATTCTATCAAGAGTAATGCAAACGGTGAGAGATAGAGGTCTAATTTCATCCTTTTGCAGATGGATATGCCATTTTTTCAACACTATTTATTGCAGACTGCTTTTTTTTTTCTCCACTGCATTATCTTGGTAATTTTGTCAAAAATCAGTACATTGGGACTAGCAGTTAGTGTAATGGCTATGTTGCTGAACTCCCATGTAGCCGACCGCGGTTCGAGTCCTAGACCCAGTGGCTTAAACTCATGCTGGGCGCGTGTGCGTGCGTGCCCAAGATCCCAAGAGGATAATGGAGGAGAAGGGATTGTGGTGTGGCCATCCCCCCTGGGGGGTGATTTCTCACTTTCTATCTCTCTGTTTCTTTCTGTCTTTCTGGCGAGCACATGCGCCCTATAGCAAAAACTTCTCAAAAAAAAAAATCAGTACATAAATGTTCTTGAATTTATTTCTGGGTTTTTTATTCATTCCATTGACCTATTTCTCTGTTTTTGTGTTAGTATCGTACTGTTTTAGTTATTATGACTTTGTACTATATTTTGAAGTACAAAGTATTATACTTTTTTCACAGTATTGCTTTGATGATACTGAGTCTTTGTGATTACATATAAATTTTATTATTGCTTTTCTATTTTTGTGAACTAATATTCCAACTGAAAAATGTGCAGTTGAGCTGAACAGACAACTCTCAAAGGAAGATTTAAGATGACCAAAAAGTATGTTAAAAAGTGTTCAACATTGGTTATCATAAAGGAAATGCAAATAAAATCCATGATGAGATAGTTTAACTCCAATCCAAATGGCTATGATCAAAAAAACCAAAAGAACAAAGAATAGTTAATGCTAGTAAGGTTACAGAGAAAAGGGAACCCTCATGCACTCCTGGTGGGAATGTATATTAGTATAGGCACTATTGAAAACAGTATGGATGTTACCAACAATTCTAAAAATACAGCTGCAGTATGAACTAGTAATCACACTCCTGGCTTTTATCAAACAAACAAATAACAAATAAACAAGAACAAAAATAATAAGTGAAAATATGGAGAAATTAGAACTCTTGTGCACTGTTGGAAAATATAAAATGGTGAAGTCATTGTGAAAGAGTAGGCCAGTTCCTCAAAAACTCAGAAAATAGAAGTAGCAAATGATTAAAAAATCCCATACTAATATAATTGAAACAATCCTCAAATAAATGTGTGCACCCATGTTTATAGCAACATTATTTAAATAGCTAAAAGATGGTACCTATCCAAGTGACTGTGGATGGATGAATGAATAAACAAAATATAGTCTCTACATACAATGGCGTACAATTTAGCCTTGAAAGGGGAGGGAATTTTGACAAACACTACGACATGGATCAATCGTAAAGACACTGCATTGGGTAAAATAAGCCAGTCATGAAATAAGCCAGTATGATGCTACTATATGAGGTGCTTAGAGTAGTCATATTCATAGACACAGAAAGCAGAATGGTGGCTTTAGGGGCTCAAGGGAGGGAGAAATGGGGAATTAGTAATGAATGAACATAGAGTTTCAATATGGGAAAATTAAAAATATATGGAGATGGATGGTGTTAATGGTTGTACAACAATAAGAATGTACTTGATGCCTGAACTGAACACTTAAAAAAGGGTTGAATGCCGATTTTCAAGTTATGCATATCTTATCACTTTGAAAAATGAAACAAAATATCTGCAACAGTAGCATTCAGTGCTTTAGAGACAGGAAACCATTAAGCATTAAGTGTAATCATGGGAACTAGCAGACGATGTAATGGTTATGTCGCCGGACTCCCACATGGCTGACCATGGTTCAAATTCTGGACATGGAGGCTTGAGATTCATGCTGGGTGCATGTGCATGTGTGCCCAAGATCCCAAGAGGAGAATGAAGGAGAAGGGATTGAGGCGTGATCATCCCCTCTGGCGGCTGACTTCTCACTTTCTGTCTCTCTGTCTCTCAGGTGAGCACACACACCCTATAACAAAAACATCTTTTTAGAAAAAGGTATAATCATGAACATATATTAGATTTGCAAAATCTGTATACAAACCTAACATGAGATTGACCTACTTAAAAATTTTTAAGTGAATAATGAATTATAGGTAAAATGTTGTACAGATCTCTAGAACTTATTTATGTTGTATAACTGAAACTTTACACACATTGAACATCAATTACTCATGTCTCCATTGCCCTAACCCCTTGAAGCTACTGTTCTACATTCTGCTTTTATTTTAGATACTTTCATACATGAAATTCTGCAGCATTTGTCCTCTTGTGACTGGCTCATTTCACCTAGGACAATGTTCTCCAAGTTCTCTTATGTTGTAATATATGGCAGAATATCCTTCTTTTCTTAAGACTGAAAAAAATTCTGTCCGATATATAAACACATCTTTTTTATCCATTAATTCAATGATGGACACATAGACTGTTTGCCTATCTTGGCTCTTGTGAGTAATGCTACAATAAATATGAAAGTGCAGGTATCTCTGTAGGATCCTGCTTTCCATTCTTTTGGATGTACGTAAGAGAGTTCTTCAAAGATTTCTTGAAAAATGTGTATTATGATAAAACTAGGTATGAGTTTCAATTTCTTTTGCACCAAAATAAACTCATACCTTTATTTCATTTTTTTCTTTGAACTTTTGTATCCCTCTCATATATATGACAAGGAGTTAATTACCCCCCAAGATATGTGTAACTTTTACAACTAAATGGCAAAAAGAAATAAGAAAACAAACAAACAAAAAAAACAATAAGCCTGTTCAAAAATGGGCAAAGAACTTGACAGGCATTTCTCTGAAAAAATGGACAATAGGTATAGGAAAAGATGTTGGGTTCTGCTTAAGAAAAATATCATATCCTGCACACAGTTCTGAAAAAAGTCAACTTTCAGTATGTGGTAGCTGGGTCTCCAGTAGTTCACTTCCACATTAAATAAACTAGTTATTAAGAATAATGAAATGACAGGGACCAGCAGTTAGCGTAATGGCTATGTCGCTGGACTCCCACGTAGCCGACCACAGTTCGTGTCCCAGAACAGGTGGCTTAAAACTCATGCCGGGCGCATGTGCGTGAGTGCCCAAGATCCTGAGAGGAGAATGGAGGAGAAGGGATTGTGGCATGGCCATCCCCCCTGGAGGGTGATTTCTTGCTTTCTGTCTCTCTGTCTCTCTCTGTCTGTCTGGTGAGCACATGCATCCTATAGCAAAAACCTCTCAAAATGGTATACATAATGAAATGACAGATAAGACCAGAGAATTCCACTGACACCTCCCCACGCATTTGCTTCTTTCAATCTGAGATTTTTTTGAGAGAACATTAAGACACGTAAAGCATAACATGAGGTAAACACTACGCCATCTGCTGGTCTCACATTAAGTTTAGCTGTGATGGCATTTCTGCACAAATCATTAGTGGAGAATGCAAATCAGAATCAGATTTATTGATGTGTTTATGTTGAAGAGGACAAATTGTTACCCACTTCATATTTGAAAATGCATGATTTAATTTACTTTACGCCACTGGTTGACAAATCCACTGAAGGCAGGTCACACCTTGTGAATATGGAATTACCGCTGTTAGTCTATTCCAT
Source organism: Tupaia belangeri chinensis (assembly GCF_000334495.1). Lineage (NCBI taxonomy): Eukaryota > Metazoa > Chordata > Mammalia > Scandentia > Tupaiidae > Tupaia > Tupaia belangeri. The sequence continues at coordinate 165,871 of NW_006203778.1, forward strand.
TTTCCTCAGACACAGCAGGTAGGCCAAACTCAAGAAGGGTTTCATCCTTTCAATTCTTGTCTCTAAGCTCTTTGGAGCTTATTTCAAACCCCTGAAAAAATTTAACAACCCTGGACTAAGTTATTAGTCTTTAAGCACAGCTCTGCCATTAAAATCTGTAGTGGCCATTATGAAGTTACTGTTTCCAAGATGAGTTTCCTTAGCTATAAATTGATTATTGACACCTATCTCTCAACTTTGTAAAGTCCATTATTGACCCACATATTCTAAGAACCTCAAAGTGACTCACTGAATAATAGGAATGAGCCAGCCAGGACGACCCACAGTGTCTTAGGAAACAAGAACAAACTTACTGTAAATAAGTTTAACTCTTTAAAAGAAAGCCACATGTGGCATTAGAAACACTGAACATAACTAATGAATGCTGAGGGTGACTGTTTTGTTTTTGAGCTTGAATACATGTACAAAAGCAGGTTTTATTTACATAATGCTGTGGGATTGATTTTCTTATCATACAACAATAAAATTTTCTTCCTTTTTTGGCACAGATCAAACAGAGTATTAAAAGGAAGAATGAAGTCATCCCTTCTGTCTAAATGAGCTCTGGGACAGTAACATATTCTTCACCAACCAAGGCTCACCCTTGACTAACCCTTTTCAATATAAGACTTCCCACCACCCACTTTCTAGGGTCTTTGTAGAGACTCCTAATCCAGCTCTGTCTTTCACTCAAGGCCCTGGATGCAGCTCTCCTGTTGCTTTCTACCCATATCTGTGGGCAAATATCACTTGCTCCCACATTCTAATAGTGCTATCAGGAAAACCAGACTGACATAGATTCCCACTCTATCTCCACATGCAACCTGGGGGAAGAGGAAAGCATCTTATTCATTTTGTTCTCTGGAACTTTCTTCTCCATCGGATGGCTCAGGAACAAAGCCATTTCTCCTAAGTACATTCTGTGATATCATCACATCTATATCAACAGCAGAAAACAGGGCACAGTAAAGACTTATTTCTTCCTGACAAAACTCTAAGTAGTAGTTACAGAACTGGCTTAGTATCCAGCAAAATTTACAATCTTAAGACTTAGTTTTAAAATCATTGCCCTTTCTAATTATTAATATTAGTTCCAAGACCTTGGGAAAGTATCTGAACTCATTTCTGCATCTTTCACTGTGGAATTAATTTGCACAATGGTTAAAAAGAATGTATTGAAAATCTCTAGCAGAGTACCTGGGCCTAGATACACACCTAACAGAACTTCGTTCTTGTTATTCTACATGCACTATAAAGGACCCTACCTTGAGTTCGTATTTCACTAATTATTTATCTTAAAAGAAATAAAACCACTTTAACCAATGGGCTACTTTGACACCTTAGGTTTATCATTGCTGCTACATAGTGTGCAAATTCTAGGATCCTACGTAACACATAGTCACTGCCATTTTGAACATTTATTATAAAATTTTTGCTCCTTGGGTGTACTAGCCTTTTAATCCTAGATCACTGTTTTGTTTTTTGACCAGAGCAGACCATGTCTGTAAGCTGACATTTTTAAGTCAGTGTTTCCATCCATGCATCATTTAAAATACAGCATGCGCCTGGGTCACACCCTTGGAAATTCTGATTCAGTGGCCCCAGGGTGGGGTTTGGGAGTGCATCGTTTGAAATAGCCCAGCAGTGATTACGATGTGCATCTCTGATTGTCAAGAGCTGAATTAAATCAGTGCAGAAGGAGAGCATGGCCTGTTACAAGGCTCAGCAGGTTTCTTAGAATCAGTCTTGATTCTTGGACATTTGTGCACAGTTTTATAGAGATGAGAATAGAATTTTAATTGAGGTTATATTTCCATGGGAACCAGAACCCAGTGCTCCTTCATGTTCACTGATATCTGTAAAAGCTATCCTGCTGTTCAACCCGAACTGGTGCAATGCAGTGAACACTACGGAAACTAATTTGCTGCTTCATGTTGCTTATAATAGAATACAGCTTGCACATTTGTAATGGTAGAGAATGACATATCTGTGCAATATTTTTAATCTCCGTGTATTATTCTCATTGACGAAATACTTTAGCACTAATGTCCACCCCTCCGATTTTAAAATGAGGAAGCCAATGGTGAGTAATGACTTTACATAAGGTCATACAGCTGGGCATTTTTTTTTTTTTTGGTATACTATATATAATTAGCTTCTATTTTTCCTGCAGGGTAGAAAAGTGAATACATTTTTTAAAAAGCAGCAAAAAAAATTTTGTCAAAGCACAATAGAACTATCAGCACATTTCATAGGACCTGAGATATATATATTATAGTCTGCAGTTCACGATACTCTTCTGATTCCTTTGTTTTTGCACAACTCCTCTGATTAAGATAAAGCCTGTTGCAACTTGTGAAGTATAAGGCACAAAATAATACTTCTCTATTTTCTGCTAGTCCTCAAGAAGAGCATCTTATAAATCACTATTCAATCACAATACAATGGAAAGAGAATCTTCAGTTTTATATTACTTTGCTTCTAACCAATATGTGAAACCTGTAAAACACACATAGAGTAATAACTGACATACATAATTTTAGAATCCAATTTATTTTTTAGATAGTCATTCATAGTTACTCACATAAAAGTTCTTTGAAGAGTGAATTGTGAGCAAGACATATACAGCTGTTAATATCTTCGTTCCTTTGTTGTTGTTGTTGTTCTGCTTTGTTTTTACTTAATGTTGAGTTTATCCAAAAAGAGAATATATGCTATGTATAAGTATTAAAACATCAATACAACAATCACCTATGAACTTACCACCAGCTTAAGAAATAGAAAACTGGGCCAGCCAGTGGCATGGTGGTTAAAGTGGCTGGATCCTACATGGTCAACTGCAAATATCAAGTCCCAAATCCATTGGATTAAAAAATATGCCAGGTACATGTGTGCAAATCCAAAATCCCAAGAGGAGAATGGAAGAAAAGGGACTAGCCAGGCCATGATCCACTTTAAGCTTGCTGTCAGTCAGGATCACAGGCTTGTATGTGGGCATCACCCCCCCTGAGAGGGGCTTTCTCTCTCTCTCTTTCTTTGTCTCTCTCTCAATCTCTCTCTCTCTCACTCTCCCTGACAAGCACACATGCCCTATACCAAACTAAACAGAATTTTTAAATAAAAAATTATTTAAAAAAATAGAAAGCTATCATTGGCTTTGCAGCTCCTTTTTGTCCAGTACTTGTTCTAGTTTCTCTCTTCAGAAATAACAACTATACCAAATTTGAAGTTTTTATTCCCTTAATTTTCTTTATATTTAGTTTTAATATATATGTGCAGCATTTAAAATCTTTTATAGCAGAAATCTTACTATATATGTTGCTCTATAGCAACTTTCCAAATATGTCACTAATGTTCCAGTATGTTTTGGTATGAAGTCCCATTTTATTTATTCTTACTGGTACAGCACTACTTTAAAGGAATTTGCCATTATTTATTTTTTTAGACTTCTGCATTGCTTTCAGGTTTTTGCTATCTCAAGTGACAATTTTCTAGTCATTTTTGTTCATGTATTTTGTGCCCAGGTACAAGATTTCTTGAAGGTGTATTTACCTAGGAGAGAAATGCTTCTCTCCTACATAGTAAGCATTCATTTTTCAAAGAAAGTATAACAATTAGCATACTCACCAAAAGTATATGAAAGTTCCTATTGTTCCACAAGATGGGAATGACACTTCATTACATCAAAATTTAAATTTTCATATCTATGATTCCTAATGAAATTCAACATATTTATTATTAAATGTTATGGGTCATTCCTAAAAAAACCTGCTTCTACCTTTGGAAAGTGCCTACTCAATTATCTTGTCCATTTTCCTACTGAGATATTTTTATTTAAATTCAGTTATTAGTTCTTGGTCTGTTCCATACTCTAATCACTTGTCAGTTTTAAGTACTCTAATTCATCATTTGATTTTCAATTTTGGGTGGTTACAGTAAATAAAAGTTCTACATTTTATTATAGTTATTTTTATCAATCTTATTACCTTCTGGGTCTTATCATAAAGATACTCTCATATTTTCTTCTACGATTGTTGTAATTATCTTTCAAATCCATGTGGATTGATTTTTCTATATGTTCCACTTCAGTTTTTTTCCAAATGGATAACCAATTGTCCTGGCAACATTTATTGAAATATGCATCATCCCTTCACTGCATTTTATATCAGTTTGTTCAGGAAATCGATATTTATATGAATTTTCTCTGGGCTCTGTAGTCTAACCAACTGGATATTTGCTATCTCAGGGCTTGTAGTCCACTATTGTTAAAGTAAGCCTGATATTTGGTCAAATTTTCTCATCTTTTCTTTTTTTTGTTCAAGAGTCTACTCCTGGACTTTTGATATTCCATATAAAGTGCAGAATTAGTTTGTCTAGTTATAAGAACAAACTATTGGATTAGATAGATTAGTTTGGAAGTATTGATATCTTTATAATATTGTGACTTCCAACATATAGATATGCTATACTGTGATATTTATTTGTTTTTTAAAATATCTTCCAATTAAGTCATAGTTTTCTCTACATAGATATTACGTATCTTTTTCTTTTGTAAAAAAAACTTCTTTCTCTCATTCTTTCAGAGGAGAGAGAGAAAAAAGTACCATTGATAGAGTCTGGTCATGCCACGATCTGCTTTAAGCCTGCTGTCAGTCAGGATCACAGATTTGTGTGTGGGCATCCTTGGATTGTCAAGGTTTACTTGGTATTTGAACCTGGGGCCTTTCCATATGGCTCTAGGATAGTGCAGCTACTCCTACTATCTGTGCCACCATGGCTGGGCCATAGACATTGTATATCTTATTAACCTTGTGTGTATATTGCTGTTACTATCTTTTCACAAATTATTCTTTACTTAGTGCTACATGGAGCAACACAATGGATATCTGTAGATCTATTTATAATCAACAATTTTATTAGTGCTATCAATTTATTTATAAATTATCTTGGAAAATATTTAAATATAGGCACATCAACTGAAAATAGTACCTTCAGTTTCTTAATTTTCATTCCTTTGATCTTTCCTTTTTGTTCCTTTATAGCATTGGTTTGTATTTCCAGTACACTATTGAAAAAGTGATAATTGGTAGGGATCTGTAACATGTTCTTTATATAAGACAGAATGCTTTATTGTTTTCTTTATACTTATATAATTTTTGCTGTAAGACTTTGAAGCTAAGGTCAGCAGATGGCTTAAGGTTACATCACTGGGCTTCCATAGGGCCTACCATGGTTTGAGTCCCAGACCTGGAGGCTTGAAACTCACACCAGGCACGTGTGCCTACATGCCCAAAATCTTGAAAGGTGAATGGAAGACAGGTATTGTGGCATGGTCATCCTCCCTGAGGGGTGATTTCTCATTTTCTGTCTCTCTGTCTCTCTCAGTTTCTTCAGTGAGCGCACACACCCTACAGCAAAACTCTTTCACATAAAAGACTTTGCAGCTAATTTGTAACACATTAAGAGACCATATTTGGGGCCAGCAGGTGGCATAGTTGTTAAGGTGCTGGACTTCCACATGGCTGACTGCAGTCTGAGTCCTGGACTTCGTGGCTTGAAATTCACAGGACGTTGTGCTTATGTGTGCCCAAAATCTTAAAAGTAAAATGGAGGAGATGGGATTGTGGCATGGCTATCCTCTCTAGGTGGTGGTTTCTCATTTTCTGTCTCTCTGTTTCTTCAGTGAGGTCATGTACCCTGTAGCAAAAATCTCTAACAACAAAAATGTATTTCTATTCCTAGTTCACTATGATAGGATACTGAATATTAATACTTTCTTTGTCTATTGAAATCATATCATTTATCTTTTTTCTTCTATTAATATACTGAATTCTGAATTTGACAGAAACAAAATTCAAATTACTTATGAAAACTTAACTTTGCCATAATGTGCTATTATTTTGTAAACACTTTATTTAGATATAATAGATATTTCATGTAATTTATCACTTATACTATGTACATAATTGATATTTAATATATGCACAATTTATTGAATTTTACAACCATCGCCACAATAAATTTTAGAATGCTTTATAATTCCACAAAGAAGCCCTGCGTTCTTAATCTGCCTGGAATTTTTGTGTTTTCAGGTATTTTAGAGTTCTGTTTTATTTTATGTATCTTAATCCAACACTTATTTAAAACAAATAAGACTTATTTAAAACAAAAAGACTCATTTAAAACAAATATGATTACTATCATTTACACAGCACCTATGCTATTTAATTATTCTAAGTATTTTTTCAGTTTTCAGTCATGATTCTGTCTTTTATTTCAGACATCTCATATCCACATAACGTTCTTCCTGCTTCAATTTTGATTTAGTGAAAAATTGTTGAACAGTAGACTCATGTTTGTTTTTGTCTGTCTGAAACATTTGTCATTTCTCCTCATTCTCCAATAGCTATTTGATATGTGTTCTAGACTGAAATTATTTTCTTTGAACATATTAAGGTATGATTTCACGAACTTCTGTCACATGTTACTGCTGTTGCAAGTCTTCTCTCAGTGTAGCTCTTATTCCTTTTTACAGACTTGTCTTTTCTTATTGGCTGATTTCAAAACCTCATACTTGGTGCTTGCAGTTTTATAACGTTTCTGCCTAGATGTAGCATTCTTCGTATCAGTCCTGCTTAGGAATTGTAATCTTTCCTAAATCTCAAGGGTTTCAGCTTTTTTCAATTCACTTTAATTCCAGCCTTTATTTCTTCAAAGTTTTTCTTACATTATTTTTTTCTTTTTGAACTTTAAATAAGCATATGCCAGTTAATTTGTTTTCCATTATCTTAAACTTTTGAAATTTTTTTTCTAATTTTTCCCCCTTTCTGATAATTGCTTTTGAGAGATTTTTGCTAAAGGGCACATGTATTTGCCAAAGAAACAAAGAGAGACAGAGAGACGGGAAGCGAGAAATCACTTCCCCCCACCACCCCGCAGAATGACCATAGAGTAATCCTTCTCCTCCAGTTTCCTCTCAGGATCTTGGGCATAGATGTACAAGTGCCTGGTGTGAATTTTTAGTTGCCAGGTCCAGGACTGGAACTGCTGTTGATTACATGGGAGTCTAGCCACATAATCAATACACCATCTGCTGGTCCTTGTTCTTTGATAAATTCTAAACATTTCTTTAAACTTAATTTCAGTTGCGTTTTAAATGTTTGCCAGAGGGTACATGAGTGTTCTCCAGAGAGAGAGAAAGAGAGACAGAAAGAGTGAGAAAGCAACTCCCATAAGGGATGGTCACACTGCAATCCCTTTTCCTCCATTCTTCCTTCCTTTTGGAATTTTGAGCATGCACACACACTTACACAGCATGTTGTTCAGGCTGCAAGGTCCAGAACTCAAATTTCACAGCCAGCCATGTGGGATCTGGCCGCCTTTTACCACCATGTCACTAGTTGGCCCTAATTTCAGTTCTTACATTGCATTTAAGGACTATCATTGATTATTTTATTTTGATTAATATATTTTCTGTAGATTTTCCTTTCAATTCTTTTTTTATGTCTTCTTGGTCACATTTCATAGTCGATTACTTTTTACTCATATTTTTACTTCCCTCTTTTATTTCTTTAAACTTTAAATATTTTCGTTTTATATTCTGTGTTTAATAAACTGCATACCTGAAGTCCTTGCCTGCTGGTGTTGCTATTTGTTTCATCTGCATAATGTCTTCTTATTTGCGATACTTTGGGTTCTTAAGATATTGTGTATGTGGTTATCTTTTACCTTTTGTTTGTTTACATCCACCCCTGACCTCTGGCACTTTATCTCTGAGCATTCTTTGAAAACCATGCAGCCACGTCTACTGTTCATAATGGTTTGGATTATGCTTTGTAAAATCTAAGAGATACTTTTCAAACTGTGAGTGTAGCATTCATATAGCTATGAAATAGGGTTTCCCTTATGCAGAAGGAAAGTTTTTGAGAAAGAAACTTCTTAGTTTGTACCAAATCACATGGACTCATAGAGTTGGAAAAGTTTGTGTTTGCTTTTGCAACATGCCTGGAAACAACAGCAAGCCACACCACTTTAAATCAAATTTCTTCATTTTTTTTTTTCTTTGTAAAAACCCAAGTAATATGATCCTGTACAGCAAATCACTGAAAAGGAAACCTGTGGTTTCAACATCTCAAAAAAGAATTTTTTCCTACTTTCACCCATTATTAGAGTTGGAGACATGCAAGTTTCCTTGCTTAGGATTGTGGTTAATGGGGGATGAGTTTTATTTCTAGTTAATTTTCTCTTTTTTCTTTCTAAATTTGTACTTGCTAGAGAGAGAGAAAGAAAGAAAGTGTCCCTCATGGGGGACAGTCATGCTTCAATCCCTTCGCCATTTTGCCCTCTTTTTAGTATTTTGGGCATGCACATATATGTGTTCAGTATGGTTTTCAAGATGCTTAGGCCAGGACTTGAGCTGCACAGTGGGCCATGTGAGATCTAGCCTCCTTAACCACCATGCCACTGGTTGGTCCTCTAGATCATTTTTATACTGACATGTTCTGACTTTTCAGTGAACTCTCTTGTTAGGCTTCCCATCTTTAGCTGCCATAGGTTTTATTTTCCATCTGACTATCTCAATACTCTCTATATAGTCCATTTAGCCTGCTGTAATAAAATACAATAAACAACGGAAAATTATTATTTTTTTTTTTTGGAGAGATTTTCACTGTAGGGCGCGTGCGCTCGTCAGACAGACAGAGAGAGACATAGAGACAGAAAGCGAGAAATCACCCCCCAGGGGGGATGGTCACGCCACAATCCCTTCTCCTCCATTCTCCTCTCGGGATCTTGGGCACGCACGCACACGCGCCCGGCGTGAGTTTTAAGCCACCGGGTCCGGGACGTGAACCGCGGTCGACTACGTGGGAGTCCAGCGACATAGCCATTACGCTAACTGCTGGTTCCCTGGAAAATTATTTTTCATAGTTCTGGAGGCTGTTATATCCAAGATCAAGGTACCAGGAGAGTCAGTGTCTGTTGAGAACCCACTTTAGGTTTCATTGATGGTGCTTTATAGTACAGTCACAACAAGGCAGTGATCTGGGCTTTTAAAAAAAGCCTAATTGTTTATTTTTAGAAGTTTGTTTTAAGGTTGCAAACCAGATAGTAGGTAGAAGAAACTGCATACTCTCATGCTACCACAGATCTGATTCCAGGAAGGGACTCTGGAGATGGAAGAGTCACCATGCAGTTCAAAGTTTTCAGAAGTCAGAACATCTTAATGCAACCATCCATATGGGACAGATTGTGGAATTTTTGTATTTATTTTATTTCATTTTTTCAGTGTTAATGACTTTAATACTTCCTAAGAGACACAAATAGAGGCCTAAAGATATCTGGTCTAAGAAACAGATGCAAGTCAAGCCAGTTCTAAATTTTCTCTCCTGATATTGGAAATGAGCTTGTCTATCCCACATTTCCTTGGTTGCAACAGAGTATCTGTCAAGTGTAGGATGGCTTTCTTAAACTAATTTTTACTGATTACCTACAATTAGATAAGAATCCTACTGAGTATTTTCAGGTAGTTTATCTAATTTAATTCTGAAATTGTATAACCATTGTCTCCATTTTAAAATAAGGAAAACATAGACATTAAATACAGTTAAATTTGGTCGAGATCACTAAACAATGAATGACCAAACTGGGATTGAAATCTGAGGCTCTTTCCTCCTGATTATGTCTCTCACCATATGTTAATTCAGCTTTGCAAACAGGACTCCAATTAGGTCAAACATTGGTCTTTTTGTATCCTTCAGAAATTATGAGACGTATTATCACAATTATAGATGACAGACCATTGTTATCTGACAATGCTGAAACAAAATGCCAATTACCCTGCTTGACTGGAGAGAAGGAAGTCAAACGAGCATTTGTAGAATGATCTAAAATTTATTTATATCACTCTTTCATATGCCTCATAGTAATCTTTTCCTTCTATTTCTAACAAAAATGCTATACAATTCATGTTTCATACAAACAAGAGGGTTTTGTTTGTTTTTTCTTTTCCTTTTTTTTTTTTTTTTTTCCTCAACAGTCTTTTAGAAAACAGATTAAAAGCTGAACACTTTGGTGAATAAAAAGGAATGCCTAAACCAATACAGAGATGTAAACTGAGATTATTCTGGGAACCAAGATTCATGATCTTAGCAATGAAGGACTTTGCCTTTACAGTTTATAACACTCTGTCTGGCATCTTAGTTAAGTTTCATGCTGCTATCTCCCTCCACTGTAAATGAAAACACCTTAAAAAAAATAGTAGGTCTCTTAATTCTTAGCATTTATTTCACATTTCTCTGTATGCACAGTTCCTGGCTTGTAAGGCAGAAAGATAAATATGAGCCTTAAGGTTATGTCCAAATGAGAATTTGCAATACATTGTGTACATGTTAATTTTTCTTTCTTTTCTTTGGTTTTACGAAGTATTTCATTTTTTAAAGTTCATTTATTTCATGAGAGAGAGATACACACAGAGACAGAAAGACAAATAGCATCAGCAGAGTTCCACACTACTGTCTTTCCCACCACCTGCCCTCTTTCCAGTCAGCCAGGATCATGGCCACACATGTTTGCTTTCCTGCACGAGTCAACTCAGGCTAACCCTAGTCTTTCATATGGCTTCCAATATTTCAGAGCATGTGGCACCATTGCTCCACTGTGGCTGGGTCACAAGATAAATTCTTGAGGTGTAACTTTGGCCAAATAATCAAGGAAAAATGAACAAGGTTAAAATATGTCAATTTATAAGGGGATAAACCGTAGAGCTACAAAAGCAATCTAATAAAAAGCACATTCCTTCCAAGTGAATATTTCTTTAATTAATGTATTCTTATAATCATGCTAGACTTAATAGAAATTTCCACAAATGAGAGATATATGTTTCTGTGTAATAAGAGAGTGGAGTCACTTTTCCCCAAATGTGTATCCCATTTTGAAATAGTCCATCCAATTGTATTCAGTATATAAACTGAGACACAAAAAAGTTATTGCTTACCTAGGATTTTCTCTGTCTTTTACCTGAATTAGTTGTTCAGGAACCTCAAAACAAAACCATGAATTCTTTTGTCAGCATCTGCTGGCAAGCTTAGATGTAACATCTTTCTGGACAATAATGATGTCAGCGTTCACACTGGGACTTGGTCCTATAAGGAAGAAAGAGAAAAAGGAAAGATGCAGAAGCAAGGATGAGATAAACACAAACAAGCTGTGCTGCTCAGTCATACAGAGCTTTTTATTTACACATTTTACCAGACATAGTGAACTGTTTCGCAAGTTTTCAAGGATGCTGCTGAAGTACTGCAATTAGAGATAAGTGCTTTAGTGTATATGTTTTTCAACCTTGTTATTGTCATGTGTTATCCTGTTATGCATCATAGGTCAACCCAGATTTCTTATGCTGTTCCTCTGCAACTCTGAGGAAGGCTGTCCAAGTATGCATCAAAGAGGATAATGTGTAAACCATTAATATTATATAGAACAGGCATCACCTGACCTAGCCAGGGTCAGGATGCTTCCCATACCCCAAGAATGTTTCTACAGAGCCTCTAGTAGCTAAGGTATGTGTCAGCAGGCTCAAGTGGGTAATGAATGAGACATTCCGATAATTGCCTCCTGGTGCTAGGCGGCATACCCTCACACATCAAATTCTATTCAGTATATAAATTGAAGCACAACAAAGTTATTGCTTACCTGAGATTTTCTCTGTCTTTTACCAAAGTAGTAATTCAGGAACCTCAAAACAAAACCATGATTTTTTTTCACGTTTCTTCTATCATAATAGATGATCACTTCATATTGTGAGTGTTTTGGAAATTTGTAGTTAATGGCAGTATTTAATTTATCTGTGTTCTCTGAAAATGAAAATACTGAAATATTTAAATTAAATAGTTTCCAAAGGGCATATTTTAGAATTATTTCTTCGAGGAGCCAGCAGATGGTGTAGTGGTTATGTCACTGGACTCCCACACGGCCGACCATGGTTCAGGTCCTGGACCTGATGCTGAAACTCACACTGGGTGCATGCACATGTGTGCTCAAGATCCCAGGCAGAGAAGGGATTGTGACATGGCTAGGCCCTCAGGGGGTGATTTCTCACTTTCCCCCTCATTGCCTCTGTCTCTCTCTCTTTCCAGAGAGTGCACATGCCCTAAGACAAAAACATCATCCCAAAAAAGAAAAGAAAATTATTCCTTTCAATCTACCGAATAGATATTACTATAAAAAAATACAAAATATTGGAACCTTAGAAATGAAACCAAAACCAAGAGCAAAGAATAATTATCCTATTCTCTGGTAATGAAACAATTGACATGACATCATAAAAGCCTTTTGAAAAAGAGAAAACTCCATCTTTTTTTTTCTCCATAAACCAAATACTCAATGTAGTTTTATTTTCTGAGAAATTTATTTTTATTTAAGTTATGTTATTGCTTAGGCAGTGTGGCAAAAATTTCAAGCTCTTAATGGTGTACCTTGTTTCTTCATAAATACATATGTCTTCTCTTTTAAAGGCTTTTCCTTAGGTGATTTCTAGAATATATGACAAAACAATCTTAAAATAATGACTATTAATGTGGTGTATTAATTTGAGAGAAAACTAAACAAATTGGGTATTCAATAATTTATTATAACATCAACAACTCCTTTGTTACATCTTATTCTCTGACCATAAAACAGTACTTGGCATGTAGTAGATTCTTTATCTGTCCTTGTTAATAGTGGAGACTTTAAAAAATATTGGGATCAGCAGTTGGCATAATGCCCATGTCTCTGGAATCCCATGTAGTCGACCACGGTTCAAGTCCTGGACCCGGAGGCTTAGATTCACGCTGGGCACGTGTGCCTGCATGCCCAAGATCCCAATAGGAGAATGGAGGAGAAGGGATTGTGGCATGGCCATCACCCCTGGGAGTGATTTCTCGCTTTCCGTCTCTCTGTCTCTCTCTGTCTTTCTGGCAAGCGCATGCACCCTATAGCAAAAACCACTCCAAAATAAAATAAAATAAAATTAGTTATATATTATGGATACTAGGCCTTAAGAAAATAACTTTTGGAATATTGTATTATTAGGCAGTTTATTGGCTGAAGACAGAGTTACCCTACCAAAGATTCTAATTAACGTATTGCCTGTATATATATAATTGAACCCAAAATCTTCCACTGAGAATACTAATAGGAAAATAAATATAAAAACACTGTTAAATAGTATTTCTTCTTCATTTAGGTTAAAAACATTGTTGGGATGGGGGACAGAAATGGGATGGGAATAGAGAGTGTATGCTATGTCTTCTTTCTTCAAAAAGGATTTTTTTACCTAAATCAAGACCCACATAAAAGGTAATAAATTAATGTCTCAGGACCTCCTTGAGCTCACTGGGCATGTGCTAAGAATGGGGATGATTGTGGTGTGAAGATCCTGTTGGGATGCCTGTCTCTCTGTCTTTCTCCTTCTTTCCTTCTCTTTCTATGTGTATTTATCTCTAGAAGAAATAAGTACATTTAAAAAGCAATACATATACAAAATCAAAGACCTTAAAATTAGATACCTTAAAGTATGGCATCTAACATTTTAATAATTATGAAGATTTCCTTTCTTGATCTTCGTAAAGCAGTTATTCCCAGTCTCAGCTGTTCACTACAATCACATAAGGTTTTATAAGAAATGCTCATTTATTGCTACCTCAGTTGTTTTTTTTCCTTTATTTTTTGCACATATTTGTCCTTCAAGATCTATGAAGATCAGCTAGTTAGATATGCATTGTCATCAGTAACTCAAAGAAAGTAGAACCAAAAATGAGTAGATAATGAATAAACACATCTCATTGTGATGTGCTATTGTTAAAGATTTTCTGCTGTATTAAATGTGCATGTGAAAACTCTCAGAGACAAAAAAAAAAAGTAATAGGTTTCTATGATCTAATTCTAAAATCATATGGAAATATAAAGGACCAAAAAGAGACTAAACAATTCTGAATGAGAAAGATGTGAAAGACTCATACTAATTTATTTAAAGACATACTATAAGGCTAGTAAGTGTCATGAAGATAAAGACAGGCTATCCCACATGGCCAACTGTGTAATCCAACTGCCTTATCTGGTGACCTGAAAAAACATGCAAAGTGCCTGTGTGCGCATGTGCCCCAAATCCTGAAAGGAGCATGGAACAAACGAGATTGTGTCATGGTCATCTCCTCAGGAGTGATTTATCACTTTTCTTCTCTCCCTGTATCTCTCCAATAAGCATAGCCACTCTATAGCAAAACTTAAAAACAGAAGCAAAAGACATATTATGAATCCATTACAGTAGTCAAAATTGCATTGGCATAAAGTAGACAGATGTATTGAGCAGGGTCAAGAGTTTAGGTATAGACTCATACATATATGGTTAGTTGATTTTTGATAAGACTACAAAGAAAATTCAGTGGTGCTGAAAATAGTGGCTGTCCCATAAGCCAAACAGAGAGAGAGATAAGTAAGTAAATAAATATATTTATTTGACCAATACACTCATACTTCATAAAAAATTACTCCAAATGGACCATATATATAATTATGAATGCTAAAACCATAAAACTTCTAAAGGAAAATGTCTGTGACCTTCGGTTAGCTAGATTTTTTTCTTTTTTTAGATATGACACCAACAGTCTGATACATTAAAAATTATCATTGCATTTCATGAAAATTGAGAACTTCTGCTGGTCAGCGACATTTGCACAGTGGTAGTACAATGCCCTCTGATTCTGAAGCCATAGGGGAAGGTATGAGGTTCACTTCCTGAGGTCTCCCTCCACAAGCCTATCATACACATGTGTGACCATGATCCTGGCAACCTGAAGGAGGAAATGAAATATGGCATGGAGACCCTCTTGGTAGTGCCTGTGTATCTCTCTGTTTCTTTCTCTCATGACATAAATAAATAAACTTTTTTTAAAAAAGAGAAGACTTGTGCTTTACAAAAGATACTGTTAAGGGAATTAAAAGACAAGGCATAGAACAGAAGCATCATATACCTAAGAAAGAACTCACTGGGCCAGCCCTGTAGCCTGGTGGTTGTGGGATCCTGATCCCATGTGACAAACTGCTGAGTGGTTTGAGTACTGGCTGCACTGGCTTGAAAAACACAGTAGGTACATTGTGTGTGTTAATGTGCCCAAAATCAAAATAGAGAAAAAAGAAATAGAGAAGAGATTGCAGTGTGACCACTTCCCCATTAAGGAATGCTTTCTCTCTCCCCTTTTTTCTGTCTCTCTTTTGTGAACACACATACCCTCGGGCATTTAAAAAAGAGAAAGAAGAACTCATACTCAGAATACATTTTTAAAAACTCTCAAAACTCAATAGTAAGACAATAAAAATTCAATAAAAATGGACAAAAAATTAAAACCAGTAATTCTCCAGAGAATATATGCAAATCCTAAACAAGCATATGAATAGACACCTCAACATTATTTGTTTTTAGAAAAGTGAAAGACAAAAATCCCAAGGAAAGATCACTAACTACCTATTAAAATATTTATACATAAAAAGACTGACCCTACCAAGAGCCAGCTGGTATGTGGAACAACTCAAACTCTCATAAAGTGCCATTGGAAACATGAAATGATGCGGCCAGTCTGGAAAACACTAGTAGACTCAATGATAGTTCTATCCTTGCCATAAGACCTGACAATCACATTCCTAGATATTTACTAAAGTGAAATGAAAACCTGTCTCACACAAAATCTCTACACAAATGCTTATAGTGGCTTTATCTATAGCTGCTCTGCATTGAAAACACCTAAATGTTTTCATCTGGGGAATGGATAAACAAAATCTGGTACATCTGTATGAAGCAATATGTTTCAGTAGTATATGAACTACTGAAGGATGAAAATATGGGTGACTCTTAAATGCATTATGCTTAGTGAAAGAGTTCAGAATCAAAAATCTACATGCCTCAGGGCCAGCAGGTGGCATTGTGGTTAAGGTACTGGACTCCCACATGGCTGACCACAGTTTGAGTTCTGCACTCAGTGGGCTTGGAAATCACGCTGCATGCTTGTGCGTATGTGCTCAAAATCCTGAAAGGAGAATGGAGGAGAAGGGATTATAGTGAGACCATACCTCTGGGGGATGACTTCTCATTTCTCTGTCTTCCTCTCTGTCTTTCTCTGTATCTCCAGTGAGTGCACATGCTCTATAGCAAAAACTCTCAAAAAAAAAAAAAAGTCTACATGCTGTGATAACATTTATTCTTAAAAAGGCAAAAGTGTAAAGAGAGAGAGATCAGCAATGACATGAGATGGGGTTGGTGGAAAGTTGACTACACAGATCAGCAATTGCATGAGATGGGGTTGGTGGAAAGTTGACTACAGAAGATCTTTTGTAATTTTTTGAGAAAAAACTTTTGAGAATTTTTTGGAAAACTTGCACTACTCTATTTTTTTACTGTGGTGATAATTTTATTAAACACATGACCATATGTTCTTCAAAATTTATAGAATTATACATTACTAAAAATGTAAATTTTACCGTATGTAAATCACACTTCAATTCTTTTAAGCAGAGAAAAAAAGAAAGAACTAACAAAAAGTCCACGTATGATGACCATTTGTTTCCCTGATGACTGTGCCTCTGAATATTTATGAAAATTGTCCCCTGTTGATTCAGCTCCTGCTGGATTCCAACCCAACACACAGTAATGCCCTGAATAAGTGCTCCACCCAGAGCTGAGTCCTTTGTGAGAGCATCTAATCCCACAATTCTGGACTTGATTGGCCTTGAGCATAAACTGAAGGGTGTGTGATATTTAGCCTGGAAAAGTCAAAGCAAAGACTGTTCATCACCATAGAACACAGTGTTCATACAAAGGAAGAAATGTCCCCATAGGTCAGTGCTAAGAGACACCAGAATGGTTGCAGAGGAAACTGCAAGTACTTTCCCAGGACTTCAGTGAAAGAATACGGGCATTTGACTCTTGCAAGTCCTTCATTCATCACATACTTACTGATTTCATTCAAAGCACAAGACACAAGCTGAGCCCCAGACACATGATATAAAAGCTGGGTGAGGATCTGTCCTCCATAAAAGGAGGAAAACTAGGATATTCAGTTGTAAAAATAAATCCACATGCAGATAGCTCCAATTACTATTTTGAAATCTCCAAGTAGACACAGTCATCATTTGCAGAGATCCATTCCTCCCAATAGAACAAAATGTTGTAAGTACTTTTAAATGAGTATGCATTTAGGAATAAAGATGTAGCATGATCTGCAATATCACTGACTCAGCCCTGTGGTATATGAAGTACTCTAAGAGCCTAACTGATTAAATGTAGAAATCCACATTTAGTCCTTTTCATAAGACTGTCTATTTAACTGCCTCTCTAATGAGGAAATATATAGTAATTAATACAATTTAGTTGACAGTTAACAGTATACTTCTTACTTTCCTATAAATTATGTATAAAAAAACTCACATGCTCACTTGCAAACATAAGATTCTGAGATTAAAATATCCTGTGATATGGTCTGATTCATGCAAAGTTAGTTTATTTAATGCATTCTCTTGGATCCTTTTTAATGTCCTTTTGAAATTACACTGTATATAAACATAAATCATTTGGTTAAGTCAATTAATGTAGAGTATAAAGCAAACAAGAGTCCTAAACTACTGTTTATGGGCACACTTTCCTGTGTTTATGACTGTAATTCAAAAAGCACAGGCTTGTAGAGCCATCACTTCAGGAATATGGAAACGTTTTGGCATGTGCTGCAGAGGATGCAGTATCCATGTTTACAGCAAAGGTGTGAGCTGAATTCTAACAGATACACAGCAATCCAGACAACCTATTCTCATTCAGCATGCACCTGGTGGCTGCAAGTGGGGATACTGTTGCTATTCTCATCCCACATTCCTCCTGCAAACACTCAGACTTAGTTTGATGCATTGAAACATACTGAGATAGAGTCAGTGATGTTAATGTCTTAAGTATGCAGTTAACAAAGGCTTTAAGACTCTGGATAGGCAAGGTGGGGAAGGAAAGAAGAAAATTATCATGTGTCAGGCACGTTCTAAGAAAAAACTTTGATGCTTTGATGTGCATTTACATGAATCATTACAATAAGCCATAAAACAGCGAATGATATCTTCACATCATATGTGGGCAAGCAGATGTAACTGCAATCTCTGTGGTATAGTTTGAGGAATGTGTGCAAAGACCAGGAATTCCTTCTACCCAATGTTCCTCTAACC
>NW_006203778.1:184151-190974 GCF_000334495.1 Tupaia belangeri chinensis
CTACTTCCCTAAACTAAGAATTGTGATTAGAGTCCCTGACTTAAGACAGAGATTTGCAGTGTTGCCTACTCAGGAAATACACATTAGCATGGCCAGTAGTGCTTTTAAAAGATGCAGATTCCTGTGCCCTAGTTATGTTTTCAGACAGTTAGGATTTGGGATTTGGGGATGAGAAACTGGATTTCCCATAACCCTGAATTTAAAAAGACTACTGAATCCCACAAAGATTTTCTGTATTTTTTATAATCTATTTGTGTATTTTACAATTGGGACCAGTAAATGATATAATGGTTACCGTGGTTTAAGTCCTGGACCCTGCAGCGTAAAACTTACACTGGGCATGTGTGCTTGCATATCCATAATCCTAAGAGAAGAATGGAGGGGAAGGGATTGCAGTGTGGCCATCCTTCCAAGGGGTGATTTCTCACTTTCTGTCTCTCTCTGTCTCTCTGGTGAGTGCACGCACCCTATAGCAAAAATTCTCTCAAATAGACAAACAAAAATGTGATTGCAACAATAAACAATTATTTGTTTTTCTGTGATGTGGTTATACTGAAAGTTTCATTGGTTTTCTGTTGTAAATATAGAATAATAAATGCAAAGTTCATCATTATTATTAACCAATATATTGTAGCAAGACTGTATCTTTAAATAGCATGCAAAAATGTTCTGTACTTGATATAGGCTTTGAGAATAGAAAATTATTAAAATATGGAGCATTAAGAAGAAATATATGACAGACTCCTTATAAGCAGGACTTTATCTGTCCTAGGTGATATTTTAAATGAAGATGTCTCTGCCTTATTTCATATGACTCTCTTATAGCTTATTAGACCAGGGCAGATCATGAAGTTTAAGGACAATCAGGTTTAGCTATTTGACAGCAGTTAATGGAAACATACTATTAAAAATGATGTAACTAATGAAAATGGGATACTAGTTGAACTTACTGTGGTATTTTGCTTGAAAATTTAACTTGACTATCTCAAGGGTAGTGTTTTAGGTAGCAGAAGGCTAGGTTAAAAGAGATACATCTAATATATTGAGAATGCAATTGAGTCAGTTCTAGGAGGTCAAATTTATGAAGAAAGGACTAAGGACATAGCTTGGAAGAACTGGTTCCCAGGAAGTGTGGAGTTGATTGCTAGTGATGTTTATCTACAAAATCTGCATAATTGTTAGCTCAAGTCAGTAATCAGATTTGAAAATGGATCTTTTTCTCAATAATAGTTTGACAATCTCATTATTGTAGGGACATATACTTAAAGTGATAACTCACTCTAAATACAACTAGAGTTTCATGACTAGAACATTCTGGTGGTTATTAGTACTGTTAGTCAAATATTTATAGGTCTTCACTGTCCTGCAGGTAGAATTACACATCCTCTTGGATGGATGAATCCTGGGGCAAAAAGGTACATGTAAATAGAATAAATGAAAAATATTGAATAAAGATATTATTGTGGCAGGGTTTATAGAACTTGGTAAACTGACGACGTGGAACCCCAGGGCCAGCAGCAGGAGAAATCTGTTATGTGAAGTCTGAAAGGACAAGGCAAGGGAGCAACTATACAGTTCACAGAACCTGGGGAGGGCAGATGTACAGAGAGGGCTGACTGATTGGAAATGGAGCCTTCTGTAGAGGAGTACAGAAAATCCACGGTGACCCAAATAGAGGAATCTAAGGAAATAAAAATGCAACCTGATTTCCTCTTGACTTCCAAACTCCTTCGGTGACTTAGCTAACCCAATTAGAAATCTTAGGACAAATAGGTAGCTTTCCAGGACTTATAGTCTTCAGAGAAGTAAAAGAGTGTGGCTAGAGGGATAAGTGAAGATATTTAGTATAGGTATGGCAGAGTGGCTAGTTTTCCACAATGACTTGGAAGCAAAAGTAATCTATGTCATTTTCTGGTAGTGGACTTAACTGTTGACGGAAGGCCCTACAATGTTCAGAAATGTTCCACATTTCACTCTTGTTTTGTAGCGTTGGTTCTTGAGTAAGGATCTCTAGAGCAAGAATTTCCACTTACGTCTGATAAATATGTAATATAAATGAGAAATAAACCATCATGAAACAAAGCTCTTTGATTAAAGAATTGTTTCCATAATATTAGCCTAGACAATATTGATAGAGTATTACATATAATTGGCATACTGTCACAACCAATCATCAAAGTATCTATTATTAACTTAAGAGACAGCCAATGCAAGTTAAGGGAATTGGTACTAGAAGTGGAAAGGGTAACAATTCATTTAATTTGGTGATGGAATACATAAAACTGTTATCTATAAATTTACATTCACTTGGAAAGCAGATAATATACCAAGTGAACTTATAACTCTAGGTAAGGAAGTTGGTGCAGGAAAGTTCTCTGAATGGCCTTGGACCAACACAGCATTCCCACTTTTGCATAAATACTTCTGAATAATAATTGTAGGATATGCTAGGAATGTAACTTCCTCAGATAAAGAGGGACTGGTGGCTAGAACAGCCCAGGCTCTGTTCTAGTCACCACATTACTCATACAAATAGGATGTCCTTCTGTGTTTTAGATCCAAGTTCGTAACCAATGCATAGTGAACCTGCTTCATAGTTGGAAAACAGAAAATTAGAAATATGCTACTATTAGGCAACTATTGATATTTGCCAAAAAGAGCGAGAGGGACAGAGAGAGGTTCAGAAAAGAATTAGCTAGCTTGCAAGCAGGGATTAAAAGAATAGTTTGGAATTTGAGCCAGAGTCTTGTAAGAAGCAGATAATTCTCATCCAGAACAAGCAAAATGTAGAAGTGTGGCAACTTTTGACAAATAAAATTCAATTAGAATTAATCTTCACAGTAAGTTTCAAGTTTATGCATGTCTGATACATCAATTTTAAAATCTCAGTTGGATTAAAGACTCAGAATAAAAGCCCATATAAGGCTATGGTATGGAGGAAATCTACTTATCTGAACAAAATAACTAAGGAAAAAAACTAAACATATGACTCACTAACCAAAATCTGAAAGATCAAGCATTTGCAAAGAAAGCAAGAGGAAAAAGAAAGGATAGGCTATAAGAAAACAAAGAAGAAAAATAAATCTATCTAAACAACTAGGACTAGAAAATGATTATGAGTGTGGTTATTTGCAAATGAAGATGACTTGGATGGGTAAGAAGATACGTAACTTTTTTTAAATTTAGATTATTGCCATAAGGAGTATGTGCTTGCCCAAGAGATACAGAGAGACAGAAAGATGGGGTCGGGGGGAAGGGGCAGCTGGTGTCATAGTGGTTAAGGTACTGGACTCCCTTGTAGCTGATCCAGTTCGATTCCTGGACCCGGTGGCTTGAAACTCACGCTGGCATATGTGCATGCATGCCCCAAATCCTAAGAGGATAAATGGAGGAGAAATAATTGTGGTGTGACTATCTCTCCAGGGTGGGGGTGGGGATGATTTCTTGCTTTCTGTCTCTCTGTCTCTCTGATGAACACATGCGTCCTTTGGCAAAAATTTCTCATAAAAAGAAAAAGAGAAGGAAAGTAAAAATCACCCCTCCAGAGGGATGGCCTTGCCACAATCCCCTCTCTCCAGTCTCCCATTGGGATTTTGAGCAGGCACACCCATGCACCTGGCATGTTTTTCAAGCTGTCAGGTTCTGGACTCAAACCAGAGTCAGCCATGTGGAATATAGCACCTTAACCACCACAACATCCAGTAGCCCTGACATATAAGGTTTTAAAGATAGTTTTATTGCCAAATAAACCATAATCTTAAACCAAAAATTCTTGATTATTGAAAGTATGTGTGGCAATCCTGCCCTTATTTTACCACTAAATAGCAGATGGGAGGTTTCAAAATAGTTCCTTGTTTTTCAGATCCAGATGAGCTAGACATCTGTATATTTAATGTGCACAACACTCTAACAAAGAAACTAACGACAATAAGATGCATTTTAACTGATGCCAAGACCAAATGATGCCTTGGATTTGATTCTCAGAGTGAGAAGGTGGATATTACCGTTTCTGTTGGAAAAAGGGGAGTGAGTACATGGTGAACAGTGTGTTGGACTAGTGCTCAATAGTGATATCTAGCAAAATATTTCTGGCTCTCTTTTTTTTTCTGGGCATTCAATGTAACTTCTCTCAGGCTTGGAATTCCTGACTTTCCTATTGAGTGGAGCCATGTGACTAATTCTGGCCAAAAAGCTATAAGAAAAAATGAAATGTGCAAGGTCCTCACTGGTATATTTAATTGCTCATGCAAGGTCCTCCAAAGTTCTTTTAGTTCTGCCACTGAGTCTAGCAATTCCAGAGGGTGAGTCCTTTAGTCTAGATCAAGAGTACAACCAATCTAGAACAAAGAACTGCCCTGATTTACAACAAATATATAATATGAGAAACTAACCTATGACATCTTAATTCCCTGAAATTTGGTAGATAGTCTGTTACTACAGCACAATTTAGCTATTCCTGAGTGATACAAAAATAGAAACTAAAGTTGTAATAGAATATCCTTTGTAGAAAAATTGCTTAGCATCACTACATATTTGATGAGCAAAGCACAGATTACAGATTATGACTCATTATAGATTATGTAAAGTCTCTTTTTGGATTATGATTTAACAGAATCTTAAATTGATATTTGCTATTTCCATTCTCTCAGTACATATGTAGTAGAGAGATATTTTGTAAACAAACTTGTTTATAAAGTTGGCTCATTAATATGCTCGTGTTTGACAGTGGCTCTTACATTTCACTTTGGTATTTTGAATACACATGTCACTAGGCAAAATACATTTAATTTGAATTTGCAAATTTTAAGAATGTTTACCATTTAAAGATACAGTACAATCAATGTGGACACTTTCATATGGGCAATAATATTGAATGAATATGGCTTGAGATATTTGCCAATTTCTTTTGTAGTAGTTCTCTCTGGGAGATGTTCTTTCACATGAAGTCAAAATGAAAGTATGTTTCAAGATCAAGCCTTCTTCTTCCTCAGCTAGATAATCCAGGAAGTAGGTCTCTGTCCTGTACAAGTGCTCTCTGAAAGCTTTACTATTGCTATATCTCTATTCATGAAAATTTTAACTAAGAGACGAATTCTGGAAAGAAGATACCTTGCTTTATGTTGTCTAAGGCTCAAAGACTCAGTGAATTACAGGGCAAAATAAATATCATTTCAAATACATCTGTGCATAGGGACAGGAAAAAAGATTTTATTTCACCATGAATTATAATAAAAGGAAATGGAGCTTGCTAAAAACACATCCACTACAAAACTGTAACAAAGAAGAAAAAAGAATACTATATCTCCAGATTTTATCACTTTAATTCTTCTACAAATGCTATTATTCTGTGATCCTTGCAGAAATGGTGTAATTGGCCCATGTATCTGAGGTGTGGGTGGAAAAATTTTGTATAAATGATGATAGGTAGTGATGTGAAATAATTTAGTTGTTGCTTTACTTTTAGTTTCTTTTTCCATTGTGTCTCAGCTCATAAAAACCTCTTTAAACCTGGTGAAACCTAGGGAAATGAATATGACTGAATTTAGAAACAAAGTTTGCTTTTTTCTTTTACTTTTTAAATTATTTATTTTTTTTATTATTCATACATTAAATCTCTATACATCATTTAGATTGTGAACAGACTTCACCCAGCATGATATATACCTTAGTCCAACCCAGTTGAGACCACCACACATAACCTCGTCAACAGATAAAAAACATTACCTGTGTCCCACAAGTGTCTTACCTCTCCATTTTCCCTCAACTTTCCTATGCTCTTCCCCTCTTACACTCTCTTTCTACTTTGTCTCTAGTGTCCATTACAATTTTTAATACTTTCATGTTTTCCAGTCTTTCAGTCTCTACCACAGAGTGAAGACATTCAGTCTATGTTAAATGGAGACATGCAACGTCTCTCTTTCATAGCCTGACTTCCTTCACTCAGCAACAAATCTTCCATATTTGTCCAATTTCTATTAAATCCCAGGACCTTGTTGTTTTTTATGGCTGAATATTCCATGGAGTAAATATGCCACAATTTTTCAATCCAGTCATCTGTTTGTGGACATTTGGGTTGGTTCCATGTCTTAGCAATCATGCATAAGGTTGCAATGAATATAGATGTGGAAGCACTTTTCCGACTGAGAGCTCACTTGTCCTTTGGGTAGATATTCAGGAGTGGAATTGCTGGACCATATGGTATTTCTATGTGAAGGTCTTTGAGGAACCTCCATATCGTTCTCCACAGTGGCTGGATCAATTTACATTCCTACCAACAGTGTAGGAGTGTTCCCCTTTCACTGCATCCTCTCCAGCACTTATCATTATTTGTTTTTTTAATCTTCGCCATTCTGATTGAGGTTAGGTGGTATCTTATTGTGGTTTTGATCTATATCTCCCTTACAGTGAGGGATGTTGAACATTTTTCATATGCTTTTTGGCTGTTTGTATGTCTTCCTTAGGGAGTTGTTTATTCAGCTCATTTTTTCCATCTTTTAATTGGATTAATCCTTTTCTTCCAGGTAAGCTTCTTGAGTTCCCTGTGTATTCTGGTTACCAGTCCCTTATTTGAGGCACAGATAACAAAAGTTCTTTCCCATTCCAAGGGTTGTTGAGTTACAGTAATTACAGTGTCCTTTGCTGTGCAGAAACTCCTTAGTCTGATGTAATCCCACCTGTCTATTTGGGGGATTATTGCCTGTGCTTTGGGGGTCTTGCTTAAGAAGTCTTTGCCTATCCCAATGTCTCCCAGTGTTTTCCACCAGTAGTTTTATAGTTTGTGGTCTTAGGTTTACATCTTTTTTTTTTTTTTTTTGTTAGAGGT
>NW_006203778.1:191027-244132 GCF_000334495.1 Tupaia belangeri chinensis
GGGGGGGTAGCCACGCCGCAATCCCTTCTCCTCCATTCTCCTCTCAGGATCTTGGGCACGCACGCACATGTGCCCGGCATGAGTTTAAGCCACCAGGTCCAGGACGCAAACTGCGGTCGACTACGTGGGAGTCCAGCGACATAGCCATTACGCTAACTGCTGGTCCCAGGTTTAGATCTTTGATCCACTTTGAGTTGATTTTTGTTAGTGGTGACAGGGGTTCAGATTCATCTTTCTGCAGGTGGATACCCAGAAACATTTCCAACACCATTTGCTAAAGAGGTTTCCCTTTTCCCAGTGGATTGACTGGTACCCTTTGTCATAGATAAATTGGCTGTATATTTTGGGGTTTATTTCTGGAGTCTCTACTCTGTTCCATTGGTCCTCATGTCTATTTTTGTGCCAATACCATGCTGGTTGGATTATCACAGCTTTGAAATATATTTTGGGTTCAGGGAGTGAGATGCCACATACTCCCATCTTCTTGCACAGGATGCCTTTAGCAAGATGGGGTCTTTTATGGTTCCAGACAAATTCCATGATTGTCTTTTCTAGATCTATAAAGAATGTCTCTTGTAATTTTATTGGGATTGCATTAAACATGTAAAGTAGACACTGATTTATCCAAGTATTTATTCTTACCAGTGTTTTATTGAGATAACAAGTTAAAGGCAATAAAATTTTTAACATTTTTTTAAGCAACATTTGTATGTTTGGAATAGTAAATACAGTTAGATATTGCAAATAATACTTTAGAAATTTAAATATTTGTGAAAGATTATGATATTGGATTTCTAATAGAAAACATAAACCATAGCAATCATGTCTTTCAGCACTAGATACTTATAATTTTATAGTTTCAGTAGAAAAAATAATACAAATTATTTTAATTTTGTCAGAGGACATGTATGCTCACTGGAGAGAGACACAGAGAGAGAAAGAGAGGGAATGTATAAAATCACCTCTCATAGCAAATGGTCATGTTGGAATCCCTTCTCCTCCATCTCTCCCTCCTTTGGGGACTTTGGGCACACAAACACACATGCACCCAGTTTGTTTGCAAAGCCACTGGGTCCAGGACTCGAACCACAAAGTCAGTCATGTGGGATCTAGCCACCTTAATCATCATGCCACTGGCTAGTCCTATATCATACTAATTTAAAATGAAATAGGTTTAAACATTGAAAGATATCTATACTTAGTAATGTGGTGATATGTCTATTCTCTTACATAAAACTATAAAAGTAAAATTCTGGTTATTGGATATTATATGATCCAATTTTTGTGAAAAAAATATATAACTGCATAGAAGTATAGATAATATATGTGATATTTTTATGTGCAGAAATAATGGGACCACACCATGGTAGTGTCATCCTGGTGTGTATGAACAGTTTTGACTTCTTAAATAATTCTCCTTTGATATGTATCACAAATACAGAATATTTTTGTTATCACAAACATGTAATACTATTGTCACTAGTGAAAAGAAATAAGGAAAATATGGGCAATTATAAAACAGAAGAAGTGGAAAGATCCAATATGCTCAACTTGTTTGTGCTTGGCTAAGTGCATCTGCTTCTTTTTCTTCTCTCTCTGTAGGCATAAATTCTAGTCATGACCTATAATATCAACCCAAATATAATTACAAATCTTAAAATTTTTAGTTCATTTATATTATTCAAAATGAACTTACTAAAGCTTCATAACTAATGTTTTATTTTTCCATTTTAAATAATTTAATGTCTAAAATTAGTTTTTAAAATATTCAATATACAGAGAATATATTATCTTCTCCTCTCTCAAACGTGATAAAATTTTTCGTTCAGCTTAGCTTCTCTGCAAAGCATTAATGAATTTCATTTTTGCCCTTTAGAAGAGCAGTTTGGGTCATGAATATTTTGGGAAATGGCTCAGCTGTTTAAATAACAATAATTGATTTTCCTGAGAAATTTTGCCTTCTGGAGTTTAACCATGCTCTAAGGCATATTTAATTTGTGGATTAGAGCTTTGAACAACACATTTGCCAGCACAATTACAGTGCGCTGCAGAAACTGTGTGCAAGGCAAAGAAAGAGAAGGTCAGCTCAAATGTTGCATGCAGTGTCAGTGAAGCAGGTGTGAAGGATATGTGATGAATGGCTAAGACACTGTTCACAAACTCGCTCATGTGTGTTTTGTATTTACTCATTTGAGAAATAGATATCACATGCCTACTGTGTTTCACACTCTCTACTAGACCCTAGTCTTACAGCTATGTGCCAATACAGACATGTCCTTTTCTCAAGGAACTATTAAGAATTAACCAAATAGAGAAGCTTTCTCACCTGACTACTATTTAACTAATATCTCTAATTCTCTGATACTCTCCTTTTTTAAATTTAATTTTATTTTTTTGAGAGATTTTCACTATAGGGCGTGTGCACTTGCCAGACAGAGAGAGACATAGAGACAGAAAGTGAGAAATCACCCCCCAGGGGGGATGCTCACGCCACAATCCTTTCTCCTCCATTCTCCTCTTGGAATCCTGGACATGCACGCACACGAGCCTGGTGTGAGTTTTAAGCCACTGGGTCCGGGATGCGAACCGCGGTCGACTACGTGGGAGTCCAGCAACATAGCCATTACGCTAACTGCTCGTTCCCTGTAAGATTTTTTTTAGAAGTGTGTACTTACCAAACAAAAAGAGACAGAGGGAAAGTGAGAAATCATCCCTCACAGGGTATGGCCACTGGGCAATCCCCTCCTCCATTCTTCTCTCAGGGCACACGTGCACATATGCCTGGTATGATTTTCAAGCTGCCAGATCCAGCACTTGAACCATATTAGGCTACATTGAAGTCCAATGCCTTAACCAGTACGCCACCTGCTGGTTGCTCTTTATTACTTTTTAAAACTTAGTAGTTGAGGGGGACCAGTAGTTAGCATAATGGCTATGTCGCTGAACTCCCATGTAGTCGACCACAGTTTGAGTCCTGGACATGGTGGCTTAAAACTCATGCCTGGCACTTGTGCTTGCATATCCAAGATCCGGAGAGGAGAATAGGGGAGAAGGGATTGCGACGTGGCCATCCTCCTGGGGAGTGATTTCTCGCTTTCTGTCTCTCTGTCTTTCTGGTGAGCGCACACGCCTTATAGCAAAAACCTCTCCAAAAATAAATAAATAAATAAATAAAGCTTACTAGCTGAGGTGCCAGCCATGGTGAACACTAGGTTGGAGGAGGTTACTCATTAATATGCCAACCTCCATTTGCTTCCTCCCCTGTATTGTGCACTTAGTTTAGTTTGTTCTTAAATCTATTTATGCCAGTTTTACTTGTTATTACAATTATGTAATTTAATTAGCTATAGTTTTAACAAACATAATATGAATGTGAAAGTAAGATTGTCCCTTTGAATTTTGTTTTATTATTATTTCAGAGGGTGCATTAATACATATGAGAGAGAGAAATGGAAGAGAGAGGAGAGAGAAAGCACCTCCTCCTCAGGGCCTAGTCACGTCACAGTCTTTTTCTTCCAGTTCCTAGCCCATCAGTATCCTGGGCGTGCAGGTGCACGATGACATGTAAGCTCTGCAGCCAGAACTTGAACTCTGGTCAGTTGTATGGGATCTGGTTTCCTTTGCATAGCACTTAATTCCTACGTTGCCAGGCTGACCCAGAGAGATGAGCACTCCGTAAAGGGTCTGGTCACACTGTGACTCCCTCCCTCTAGTCCTTCGGCCTATCAGATCCTGGACACTCAAGCAAGTATCTGACTTGTTTCAGACTAAGGAGGTCAAAGATTTAAACTCTGGTTACCATGCAGGATCTGGCTTCTCTTAAACAGCACATTACTGCTGCACCATAGAATTGCCCCCTTTGAAATCTAAGTGGAATGTTTTGAAAATTGATAAAAGGGAATTACTGGAAACAACCCGAAGATCTAGTATTCCAAGTCAGAGCTTTTGAGCAAATGACATTTGAGTCAAGATGTGTCAGATGTGAAGACCAACTAGGTAGAGGAAATACTAGGGGCGTGAGTGGAAGAAGCTTTGAAAAAAAAAAAAAAGGCATGTGAAGTGCTTTTATATAGTAAAAGTTCTATGACATTTTTGACAAAAAGGCTACAGAAGTAAGGAGAGGAAGAAGAGCAGTAAAATGATGTATTAGGATAGGAAGGGCCAGATCACACAATACTTTGAGAGCCACATTAAAGACTGGTCTTGACCTAAGTACACCAGAAAGCCTTTGAAGGGCACAAAATGTTATGACTGGACCTTCATATTAAAAAATTTTCTCTAGCTCTACAATGTACAACAGGCTGTGGGAAGAAATGATGAAGGTAGAGCAACAAGTTAGAAATTTGTTGGAGGAAGGACCAGCAATTAGTATAATGGCTATGTCACTTGACTCCCATGTAGTCGACCGTGGCTTGAGTCCCAGACCCAGCAGCTTAAACTCACGCCAGGCGAATGTGCATGCGTGCCCAAGATCCCGAGACGAGAATGGAGGAGAAGGGATTGCGGCATGTCCATCCCCTCAGGGGGTGATTTCTCACTTTCTGTTTCTCTCTGTCTTTCTGGTGAGGGCACGCACGCTATAGTAAAAACCTCTCAAAAAAAAAAAAATTGTTGGAGGGGACCAGGTAAAGGGTAGAAGACTTGGTTGGTAGTTATTGTGATCCATTGAGGTAGATGTATTCCATAGTCTTGAGAAATGAATAATTCATTCTTTATACCATATGCATACACATTTATCTCCCTCGCATGAAGTAATACAGTTATGGCACATTTTAAAACCAATATTCAGTCTTGTCACCATTATATGTAAATATGTGCTTCATAATTGAGCCATGTAACAGATCATATTTTTAATATAAATTTTTCCATGATGTTAATAATTTTTTTTGCTATTTTCTTAATTATTTTAAAACTAAAACTAATAAATTGTCATAATCTCTCTCAGAGCTATGGAAACTTCCTCAATCAGTTCAAACTATATCAGGTCCGATATCTTCTTTTGAGGATATCCCAACTGGTGCACTTCAGTCTGCCATAAATGCTTTCTAGTCTTGCAACACAGCTACTATATTCCTATCTCCCTTTACCTTCATTTTGGGAATTCCTTTTACCTTCGCCTTATGTAATTGCATCTGTGTTTTCTTCTTTTCTTGGTTAATTTTCTTGCTTTGTTTAGCCCCTGAAGGATGGGGTATAGGAAAGCATACTTGGGAAAACTTTGTATGCTAGAAGCTGGGACATCCATGTTCTTCTGTTCTTGGACACTGGGGAGCTTAGTTCTCGGCTCTTTGGACTCTGGAACTTAACTTCAGAGGTTGGCCCTCTCTCAAGGGTTCAAACTTGAATTGAATGACATCAATAGCTTCCCTGGTTCCCCAGCTTGAAACAGTAGATTGTGTCTTTGTGGCCTCCCTAATCAAGTGAGCCCAATTCTCATAATCTCCACTTCTATATCTGAATATATCCCATTTGTTCTGTTTCCTTGGAGAGTCTTGACTAATACATTTTTATTCCTACTTGTCTTAAAATAATGTACTTTGATATGGACATTTTAATTTCATATTCTAGATACCTCATAGTACCTCTCAACCTAGAAATGGCTGTCTATAAGTTCTAGAAATTTTATTTACTATTCTTTGTATATTTCTTCCTTTGGGTTTTTCTGGTGTCATCTTTTGAAACTCCTATAGATCATAAAGAGTAGTCTTTCTATTATAATTTAATTCACTTATTTTCTCATAGTTTTTCATCATCTCATTTTTTTTCCTTTTTGCTTTGTTTCCTGGGAGATTTACCCTATATTTTCTTCCATGTTTTATTAAATGTTAAATATCTTTATTATATTCTTAATTTCAAGGAACCCTGTTTTCCTACCTAAGTATATATTTTTTAAATATCAAGTATATATATTTTCTATGTTTTAGGCAATAATATATTATTTCTCTTATAATGTTAACTTTAAATATTTTTCTTTTATTCTTTCTCTTTCTTTTTTCCTTTCTTCTTTTTCTCTTCCTCCCTTCCCTTTTTTCCCTTCCTTCTTTTCTTTCTTCTTTCTTAAAATTTTCTTTTGTTCCCTGCATCAGCATTATCTCTGTTTTTTTGTTGTTGTTTATTTGTTTGTTATACAAATTACAGATCTTATGAATGTATGATGATACCTTAAAAACATTAATTATAATGAGTTAGAAACTAATTTATGACTTAGAAGCTCCCAGTTTTATGAAATTAGGACCTCTGGTCTGATGGGCTTATTTTAGGACTATAGCATGAGAGAAAAACCTTTGCATTGTGTAATTACAGATATATTTTTTTAGAGTCTGTCAGTTCTCACAGAAAGAATCTTCTATTTTTCCCCCCCAAGGGACTACAAAGGCGTGATTTAAACAAACGTGTGCCCACTCTTGTTGCAATTAGAGAAATACCTTAGAGTCAGAAATTTTAGCAAGCAGACTTCCCTTTACTCCCTCCTTTATGAGTATAATGTGTCTGCTTTTCTGTTCCAGTTTCTCCAGATAGTAAGTCATCTGTCTTCTTAGAATGGAAGAGTGGTGGTCATCCTTATGGCCGCAATAGGACTATGGTTCCCACTAGGCATTTTTGCTTTTCTCCAAAATAAGTAAATACTGTCTGTTATGACTATGTTTTAATAAAGACAAATATACCCTAGGCTGAACGATGCTCACATTTTCATTCTGATTGCAAAATAAATTAAATATTTTCGTGACCCATAGAAGTATCATAGGCTCTAAGCAGCATACCTGTCCTACCTATTAGTCCAGATCATCCATCCTAATTAACATATTTTTATTCAAGTTGCAAGCCAATTCCCAGTTCTCAACCCTACCACCACCCTTCTACCTTGGCAGATCTATGGTGCCTCCATTTCTTTCCACTTTTATATTAGCTTCATTATGAGGGCAGAGTATTCGCATTTCTCTGCTTTGAGAAGTCCTTACTTCTTGTTCATTAGCTTTCAAGTGTCTAAAATTTGATAGCATCTGTCATCTGCTGTTTCCTCCCCTTTTGTGATGTTTATTCATGTACCTTTATTCTAGTAAAAGTTGATTTAATGTGGGCCTGGAGATAAATGCCTTTGCATAATGCAAATTCTCCCTGAAAGTTAGCTATCTGCAGACAATGCCAGCGGAGCAATGCCCTCCAGGTTGTGTAACTTGGCAGTTTGAGAGTGTAAAAACATCTTTGAACATAACAAGAGAACAGAAGAGTCACTGTTTTGTGTACAAGCAGTGAGCTCAGCTTGTTTTTCAGTTTTACATTTTTTTTTAGAGAGAGTTTTTTGCTATAGGGCACATGTGCTCGCTGGAGAGACAGAAAGAGACAGAGAGACAGAAAGTGAGAAATCAACCCTCAGGGGGTATGGCCAGGCTGCAATTCCTTCTTCATTCTCCTCAGGATTTTGGGCATGCACGCACATGCACAGGCACCTGGTGAGTTTAAGCTACCTAATCACAGCGGCATAACTACTACGCCATCTGCTGGTCCTAACCTCAGTTTTACATCTTATCCCCACTTTCCTCCATGTCGAGAGCCTGTCCAGCATTCTGCCATGTAAATCTTCTCTAGTGGACGCTGTGGCTTCCTCTGCCCCTCGTCAGTCAGCATTCTCTCTTCTACTTTCTCTCCTGTAGAAATTTGTTAAAATCGCCTTTATTGATTGATAGTTTCCTCATTGCTTTCTTCATTATTGTAAAGGTATGCCTTTGTAAAATTTTTACGGTATGATTTTAATGGTTTCTTGGAAGGGAGATGAGATAAAAATCATATGTTCAGACACTCATTTTGTACTAGAAGCTCCTAAATAAAATTTTAAAGTAAGATCATTATGGGTGAAGAAAATAAATGTAATTAATAGTCTCAATGACCTCCAGAAAGGAAAAAAAAATACCTGAATCCTGGCATGCATGTGGTCTACACATAGAGAGAAATTAAATTTTCTCAGAATTTTGAAATGGATATAATCTCTTAGAATGAAACACATTGGAAACAGTTGGGGAAATTAAATTTTCTCAGAATTTTGAAATGAATTTAATCTCTGAGAATGAAACACATTGGAAACAGTTGTAATGATTAACTCTGAATAGAAATATGCTATTGCACCCTCATTCCGATGGAAAACAAATAAGGTAAAACACACACAATTACATGGAAAATAAAAACAAAGCCAATGGAAAAATTATATGATATAAAATAGTCGTATCTAATAGTCATATCATTGAGGAAGAAAAGTGCTTTCAAAGATTTTTACAGAGAGAAATTTGAATCAAGGAATTTGTACTATTCTTTTACCTCAAGAAGGAAAACAAAACAAAGCAAAATAAGTTATGTGTTAGAAGGAGATGTTAGTAAGCTTTAAATATAACATCATTAAACGTCCTTGAGAAAAGAAATTTATGGCACAAGAGTGAAATGTTTTTATAATTTTAAAATTGCTCAGAAACAACTTCCTAATGCTAAAGTGCTAAATTTAAGTAGAGGTAGAACATCTATCACAAATTATTTTTACTATTAGTGATAAATTATATTATGAATTATACTTTTTTCAAGAGAAATTTAAAACTGTAGAACCTATAAAGAGCTTATTTCCAGAGGGGAAAAAAATGACCACATAAAATGCTCATTTAAAACTAAAGAAGTAGAAAAAGAAAGAAGCAACACCTCTCCCCCAATGGAATGAAACAAAATCAGCTGCAAACACAGTGGACATTAATCTAACTACACGACTTTTCACTTTGGGACCAAACTGAGGTCGTGTGTTCTGCTGACATTGTGCTTTACAGCTGGGATTGCATGAGGTGCTTGGCTCTAACTCTCAGTCCAACCTAAAAGGCTGGTGGCATGTACCTATAATCCCAGCAACTTGAGAGTCTGTGGCAGGAGAATCGTAACACAGTAATAATCTGGGAGGAAAAAAAAGAGAAAAGAAGAGATGGTCAGAATGGATGACAGAAAGAATACAACCATATGTGTCTAAAAGAAACTGACTTTAAATATAAACCTTCAAATAGGCTAAAGGACAAAGGTTAGAGAAAGACAGTCCATGCTAATGTTAATCAAAATAAAGCAGAAGGGAATCCACGGGAAAAACAAACAAACAAACAAACAGAAAACAGCTTATATAATAACACAAAAATAAAAATGAAGAGTTATCTGCTGATGATAATGTATATGATAATGTCTTTGACTTGACTAATTTACTGCATTTGTACTAGGAGAAATCATTTTATACACTGGAAAGATGTACAGTAATTAAATGTAAATTAAAATAAATAAAGTGGCATCTTAAAAAAAGGGAGAACATTGGGACCAGCAGCTGGTGTAATGGCTATGTCACTGGACTCCCATGTAGTTGACTGCAGTTTGAGTCCCAGACCTGGTGGCTTAAACTCACGCTGGGTGCATGTGCATACATGCCCAAGATCCCTAGAGGAGAATGGAGGAGAAGGGATTGAGGCATGGCCATCCCCCTTAGGAAGTGATTTCTCACTTTCTGTCTCTCTGTCTCTTTCTTTCTTGTGAACATAAGTGCCCTATAGAAAAATCTCTCCAAAAAAGGGGGGGGGGGCAGAACAAAGAAAATTATTAGACATAGAGAGACATTATATAGAAGTAAAGCAGTTAATTCTCCAAGAAGATAAAGCAATACCAAACACATAAACCTAAGAAAAGAGCCAAAGCACATGAGCCAAAATTGAGACTTGAAAAGACAACTTCACTATTACAGCTAGAGACTTAAACACCTTCTTTTAATAACTGATAGATCAAGCAAGAAGGGGGAAATAAAAAGCATAAAAGTGACCTCAAGTTCAACATAAATCAATTTTCTCTCATTACATATATAGAAGACACCATCCGTAGAATCCATTGACAGAATACAACAGTGGGACATACTTTCTGTTCAAGCTCATGAGAGCTTTCACTATTGTAGATCTCATGCTATGTCATAAATCATACTTTTACAAATTTAAGGTAATATCAATTATACAAAAAAAAACAAGTCTATTCTTAATTGTCTTAGCTCAGGTTACTATAAGAAATTATCATAAGTTAAGTGGTTTAAACAGTAAATACTTATTTCATACAGTTTTGGAGGCTATGAAGTCCAAGATCAAGAAGCTGGAATATCTGGTGACTAGTGAGAGACCATTTCCCAATTTACAGAAAGCTGTTTTGTCATTATGTCCCCCCATGGTGAAAAGAAACCTACACAGATCACTGGCATCTTCTTCTAAAGCACTGATTCTATTCATGAAGGTTCCCTACTTCATGACCTAATTATCTAACAAAAGTCCTCATGCTATCACACTGGACTCAGAACTCAACATATGAATTTAAGGGGGATACAAAATTCAGTTAATTTAATCAGTTATTCCCTTTCCTGCAGTTGATCCATACATAGAGATCAATTGTTCAAGAATTTAGAAATAAATCTAGTCTCAGGGAATAAAATATATTACAAAAGGTCTAGTTAAAAGGGATGGACAGTGATGCAGTGGTAAAATATGATGCTCTAAAGGCTGACCCACATGGAAATGTTCTAGGTTCGTTACAGAGACCTCCTTGAGTAAGCTGGTACATATATTCACATGATTCAGGGCTAGTAAAGGCTGGTGGTGGATTGCTATATCAAGACCAAGTGCTGTCTTTCTGTTTCTGTTTCTCTCTCTCTTTCTCTATCATTCATTGAAGAAATAAATAAATAAATAAACGTAAGAAAAAGAAACACTGTAGTGAGAATGAAGACTATGTGGGGCTAAGTTAGAAACAGTAACAAAATGATGGCTGAAAGAAATTCTCAATTATTTTAAAATTAAAATACTCCTAAGAAACCCTTGAGTAAATAAAGATTATCAAGAAAAATTTTTTAAAAATGCCTAACTATATGTAAGAACAAACTTCTCAGGGAAAATTAGGACTAAAACAAAAAGAAAGAAAGTAATTAGAAATAGATAAGAAATCAATGCAATTTAAAGTAAAAAATAAAACAAACAAAAAAACACAAAGTCTACTATTTTTGGAGAAGATCATGAAAACTGATTCACTTTGATAAACACTAAAGAACAGAGAAAATATAAAGTTCCAGTATCAGAAATGAGGGGAAGGGGAAAAAGTCATGATTACTTTTGTCTGGTGAATCACATATATTTGGGTTTAGAAATAAACACATTAATTATTATTTCTGCAGAATTGGTTATTTGAGTGAACAATAATGATGATCATGAAGAGACCAGAGAGGAACTGAAGATTTTCCAAGGGGTTATTTCAAGCCCAGTTCCTGATAACAGTACAGTGGGCCTTTTGAGCCCCCTCCAGCCTCAAGCTTCTCCTCAGGGGAGATTTTTGAGCGCCCAGGGGATGAAGACATCAAGGATCTTGAAAAACAACCAAGTGACTTTGTATATTGGAATAAGCACCAAATGGAAAGACCTTCTACAACCCTGATGGAAAGAACCCTACCAGGTTTGTAAATATTATCTCTGTGGTTTTTAAACCTGTGGAATTATTCACAAATACTTGTTCTGATCTTGGTTCTGTGAGAAAACATGATGAAAACCTACAAAAACACTAGGAGAAGAGTTCCTATTTTATGAAAGTTGGCTGTGAGATTTTTTTGCAATACAGAGTTTACTTATGGAAGTAGAACATAGAATCAGACGAGGTCATGCTCGTTTGGCAACGGAAGTAGAACATAGAATCAGTCGAGGTCATGCTCACTTGGCATTATCTCAGAATCAGCAGTACTCTGGAGCAGCTGGCTCCACAGGCAAAAATGAAGAAAAAATTCAAGTTCTGACAATAAAAAAAAAAAAAAAATTCAATGTACTCCTGCAGCATACTGAAGAATTAGAATCTGAAGGAAAGGTAGAAGTCTAGGAAATGATAAAATTAGTAGAACAGTTAAAAGAAAGAGAATTGCTTAAATCTACAACCTAAACAATTGAAAATTGTGCTGCCTAAGAAAAACAAATGGAAATCTGTGTAGTGTGTGGAGCCTTTTTGATAGCGGGAGATGCACAATTTCAGGTTGTTGACCATTTTATGGGAAAACAAACAAACAAAAAAAAACAAAACACCTGGATTATGCCAAAATTAAAGCCATTATAGAAGAATTGAAAGAGAAGTTAATAAAAAGAACTGAAGAACATAATCATGATGAACACCTAAAGAAGCAAGAAAGGGAAGAAAGAGAAACAGCAGGAGAGATAAAGAGAAGAAAGAGAAAGGAAAAGACACAAAAAATAGGAAGAAAGAGAAAAAGAAAGGGCTTGAGACAAAGAAGAAAGAGCAGTCGTTCATGAAGCAGGCACTCAAGCTGAACATCTGACCAAAGGGGCAGCAGATCTCAGGACCACACAGTAGAGGAACAAGGTGAAGCAGAAGTAGAGGTTGAAGAAGAAGCAGAAGCCATGACAGGTTAGAAAGAAAGCATAGATCTCACAACTGGGATCAAAGGTCAAAAAGCTGAAATCGAAAATCATATAAACACACACAAGATCCTAAGTTGGGACAAGGAACAAGATAGAAAATCCAAGGGGAAAGAAAAGAGATTTGATGAAAAAAAAAAAAAAAAAAGTAGTGTCAAGTCCAGTAGTCTAGAAAAACAGTGAAGACATAAACATTGAATTGAAAGAAAGTGATACAACAAATAAGGTCAATGGGGCCAGTGAAGACATTAAATCCAAAGGTGACACTCAATCCAATTAAAACCAACCTGATAAAACCTCAGATCAGACAAAGGAGTACTTTTCAAAGATTTTTGAAGAGGTACTGAAAATGGCACATAGTGAAGACCAACATTAAAGTGAGGTGAAAGTATAGCAGCTAAGAAACGATATGAAGTTCAGATAGTAATTTTTTTTTTTTTGGAGAGGTTTTTGCTATACGGCGCATGCACTCGCCAGAAAGACGGAGAGAGACAGAGAGATAGAAAGCGAGAAATCACCCCCCAGGGGGGATGGCCACGTCACAATCCCTTCTCCTCCATTCTCCTCTCGGGACCTTGGGCACACACGCACACGGGCCTAGTGTGAGTTTTAAGCCACTGGGTCCGGGACGCGAACTGTGGTTGATTACATGGGAGTCCAGCAACATAGCCATTACACTAACTGCTAGTCCCAGATAGTAATTTTTTTTATTAAAAACTAATTCAGGACTGATATGATCCACCACATTTCAGAACATGTGTTAATAGCATATATGACTGAAAACTTATGGTCTGCATCATATATTTTTTTAAGACTTAAGACTTTTTACGAGATACTACCTAAATGTGTGTCTTGCTGAGTATTTAATTGAAAGCTTTCTTTCTTTGACTTTGAAAACAGAATTAAACATTAGTATTTGAGTAAATCAGACAAAATGAGATCCAATTTTTTAAAAAAAAAAGGTTTTTGCTATTCTTTTTGCTATTGCTGCCACAATCCCTTCTCCTCCATTCTCCTCTCGGGATCTTCCACACGTACTCATGCCCAGCGTGAGTTTAACCACGGTCGACTCCATGGGAGTCCAGCGACATAGCCTTTACACTAACTGCTGGTCCCCCATTTTTACAGCTCTGCTATACTGAGCCTGTGGATTTAGAAGTAAAAATAAAGCATATCTGACTTTCTGCTATAAGTTGATTGTCTCTGTCATTAAAAATTTTAATAATATTTTTCTAATAATATTATTGACTCTGGAAAATAAAAGAAATGAGGAAAGCCCTTCCCATTGATTGTATGGACATAAAAACATCATGAAATAATACTTGCTACAAATAACGTTAGATGCACAAATTAGATTTCTTAGACAAAATGGACTAATTTATTGAAAGACAGAAAACTACCAGAAGTCACAAAATAAGAAGTAGATTAAAGGAACAGATCTAAATTTACAAATTAAATTGATTCAATAATGGCTATTACTCCAAAAAAGAAAGCTTCAGGTCCAGGGTTTCACTAGTATATTCTAGCCAACATTTAAAGAATAAATAGTATGCACTATCCATATCCGGAAGTAGAATCAGAGATAACACTTTGCAACTCTATGAGGCCAGGAACATTTTAGCAACACAACCAGATGAAAACATTATAAGGAAACTACAAACCAGTATCTCTCATGAACATGAAAGCAACAATATTCAACGATATGTTAGCAAATTGAATAAGACAATGTATAAAAAAGTACACAGCACAACCAAGTGGGCTTTATTGAAGATATGTAAGACAGGTTTAGTATTTGAACATTGATCAATGTAATCCACCAGATCATAAGACCATAAAAATATGGTCACATGAGCATATCAATTGACATAGAAAAATTAATTTAAAAATCCATCAGCCATACATAAATAAAAAAAAAACATGAAGTGTAAGAGAACTTTCTTAACTTGAAAAAAATGAATACTTAATAGTGAGAGGCAGCATATAAGGACACATTTTCTAATTATCTCTACTAAACATCAAATATGTGTTCAATATTTTGACAAATAAACCTTTTTTAAAGGTTTTTACCATAGGGTGCATTTATTTGTGAAAGAGAGAGAAATAGTGAGAGATAAAGTGAGAAATCACCCCCTAAGGGGAATGGCCCTGCCACAATCCTTTCTCCTCCATTATCCTCCTGGGATTTTTGACACACACACACACACACACACACACACACATACACACACTGCATGATTTTCAAGCCACTAGATCCAGGATTTAAACTGCTGTCAACCATGTGGGAATGCAGTGCCTTAACCACTACTCCACCTGCTGGCCCCTGACAAATGTACTTTATTAGCTAAAGTGTGCATATAGAATCTGGGTGTGGGAAGTGTGAGAATGTCCTGTACAATTTTCACAATTCTCTTGCAATTTCCAACTATTTTAAAACAAAAAGTTTATTTAAAAAAGTAAAAACAAGTAATTTGTGAAGATGATTACTTGAGTATTTATAACACTGTTTTCTGTGTTTATGAGTAAATATGAATAAATGGTGGTTATGAAAGAATATGAACAAATTTAGAAAACCATCATAGAGAAGTTCAGAGAATGAAAGAAAGCACTATCAAACTTCTTATCTTGTAGAATTTAGACAGAATTGACTTACACATGTGTACATAGATGATAGATTAGATAGCTAGATGATAGACAAAGTTGAAAGTGTAGTTACATTATAATGCATATATCTGTGTGTATATACATATATATATATATATGTGTAATATATATAGAGAGAGAGAGAGAGAGAGAGAGAGTTCTATACAATTTTACATCTTTTATGTCTATATAATCACTACCTTGGAGTAAAGTAAGGAAAAATAACATGTTGCTACTGCTTATTTTTGCCACTTTAAGAATGGTTAAAGTTAGGGACCAGCAAATGGCCTAATGTCTATGTTGTTGTACTGCCGTGTAATTGGCCATGGTTTGAGTCAGAGATCTAGCAGCTTAAAACTCATACTGGGCACTTGTGTGTGCATGCCTCAAGAAACATCAAGAGGAGAATGGAGGAGAAGGGATTGCAGTGTGGCCATCCTCCCTGAGGGATGATGTCTTCTCACTTTCTGTCTCTCTCTGTTTCTCTGGTGAGTACACACCCTATAGCAAAAATCCCTCTTCAAAAAAAAAAAAGAATGCTTA
Source organism: Tupaia belangeri chinensis (assembly GCF_000334495.1). Lineage (NCBI taxonomy): Eukaryota > Metazoa > Chordata > Mammalia > Scandentia > Tupaiidae > Tupaia > Tupaia belangeri. The sequence goes on from NW_006203778.1 coordinate 206,657, forward strand.
AAATCAGTTTTCTTTATTGATTCAGGGAACATCTTATTAATAGTCTCGTATATGGCAGAAGTAAAGCATTATTGGTTACTTTATAAATGAATAACCAAACTTGAAGGCTGAGACTAGTCCTGAATCTAATGATTCCAGCCTCTTTCAAGTGTGTGTGTGTGTGTGTGTGTGTGTGTGTGTGTGTGTGTGTGGCTAGAGAAGGGTGAAAATTCAGCAGAAGATAAATGTAGAGCAGGTCTTTTCATTCTTTCTGTTTGCACAAATCTGAGTTTAGGGATTGTGTTTGTATCTAACCTAAGTGGTCTAAAATCCATCTTGTAAAGCATTGCTGGCAATTGCTGTCTTCCGTATTTCTAGCTCCTCAGGAACAAGCCCACTCTGATCCCAGCTCACAGTGTGTGACCTTAGTCTCTGGGTTCAGTCAATACCACATTCTCTAGCTCAGGGGTAGAATGACTTCCTGCTATGACTTATTTCTGGGTTAATTTAATGATCCCATGGGTGCTTATGTCACCTATGCAGCTAGTTTTCTGTACTTAAAATCTCTGTTTTAAATACCTAACAATTGTTCCTATTTCCCTTATTAGAGCCTGATAAATTATAGAGATTAATTCTGAATATTATTGAATTTTTGCATGTTCATTGACTTCATTCCCTGCTGCTTAAGCGTACTTGACCTTTAAGACTATAATTTAGAGAACTGACAACCAGTGGCAACACCAGTGGAACAACAGATTTACTGGTGCAGCAAAATAAGAAATGCACTGGACTTAAAAGATGTTACAGAGAATACTACCCAGGAGCCATGGGTCATAGAGAAGTATGTTGAGGGGCCAGCAGGTGGTGTGGTGGTTAAGGAGCTGGACTCCCACATGAACAACCAGTTTAAATCTTGGACCTGGTGGCTTGAAAATCTTACCAGGTGCGTGTGCACATGTGTGTCCAAAATCCCAGGAGGAGAATGGAGGAGAAGAGATTGTGACATGGCCATCCCCTCTAGGGGTGTGATTTCTCATTTTAACTCTCTCCATCTTTCTCTGTCTCTCTCTGGAGAGTGCATGCACCCTATAGCAAAAACATTAAAAAAAAAAAAGAAAGAAAGAAGTATGTTGATAAATGTCCTGAGTTCTTGCCTATTTTGATATCTGGATAAGGCATTTAATGTATTAAATTGCTTCTTTTAGAATTTTGGTTGTCATTACTTTCTAATTCCCCTATTCATTTGAGTGATCAAATAATAATAATAATAATAATAAACAACTTACTGGGACCAGCAGTTGGTATAATGGCTATTCCACAGGAATCTCATGTAGTGGATCATGGTTTGAGTCCTGGACCCGGTGGCTTAAACTCATGCCGGGTGCATGTGCGTGCATGCCCAAGATCCTGAGAGGAGAATGGAGGAGACAAAATTGTGACATGGCCATCTCCCCCTGGGGTGGGGGGGGCACTTCTTGCTTTCTGCCTCTGTCTCTCTGTCTTTCTGGTGAGCACATGTGCCCTATAGCAAAAACTTCTCAAAAAAAAAAAAAAAAAGAAAAAGAAAAAGAAAAAGAAAAAAACTTATCAAGTAAATTAGGAAAATTGCAACCCAGGATTAGCTAAATCACTTGCCATTTCTGTTAGTCAAGATTACATTCTGGGGCAAGCAGGTGGCATAGGGGTTAGGGTGTTGGACTCCTACATGGCTGGTTGTGGTTCAATTCTGGGATCTGAGAGCTGAAATTCACACCAGGCATGTGTATGTGCACACACACCCCCAAAATCTTGAGAAAAAAATGAAGGGATTGTGATATGGCCATCCCCCCACCGGGGCGGCGATTTCTTACTTTCTCTCTGAGTGTCTAGGAAGTGCATGTTCCTTATAGCAAAAATCTCTTTAAAACAAAAGAAAGACTACATTCCCATTATCTGCAATTCTTCATAATAAGCCAATGATTTGAACAAAACTATATAATTTCTGACATGTTTCTTACCTCATTTTGATCTTTAGTTTCTTTCTATATAAGATAATAATTATTATGAGCTATTTACTGGGTAAAATAAAAATTTTGAATAAGATAGCATATAGATTCCTTTCTTCACTTAAAAAATTTACTGCAATGTGAAGCAGTTGGTAAGAACTCGATAAATTTTAATCATTCTTTGATAGTATTTTCTGAGGAGGTAATTATTCCTTTTAACTTCATAAGATGCTTCAGAAATGACTGCTGGAAAAGGATAACAAGCATGTGTGAAAGATTAGAATATATTGCACAAGATTCAAACCATATAAAGGTGAACACGTTTCACATATTTGAAGTGGGAAGAAGGGGCGATCAACAAGTGGCATGGTGGTTAAGGGCTCTGGACTCCCACATGGCCAATTGTGGTTCGAGTCTCAGACCTGGCAGCTTACTCTCTCTTCCTCTCTCTCTCTCTCCTTTCTCTCTCTCTCTCTCTCTCCTTTATCTCTCTCTCTTTCCCCTCTGGTCAAATTAAAATAAATAAATGAATAGATAGGTAGATAATAAAGTTAAATAAAATAATTCTTAAAAAATAGAAGTGGGATGAAGGAATGGTTAAGAATAGTTCCAGAGATCTGATGTACACCATTGTGTCTATGGTTAACAATATGGTATTATATACTTACCATTTTAAGAGGCTAGATCCCATGTTAAGCATTCTGACTAACACACATGCACACACAGGAACACAAGGCAACTTTTGGAAGTGATGAATATGTTCACTAACTTGACTGTGGTAAGTGTATGCATAAGTCCAAAGCACACTAAATTATATGCATTAAACATGCATTTTTATTTTTTGACATTAGTTGTAGTCCAATAAAGCTGCTGCAGAAAAGAATTGCTGTGAGGGCATCTCCACTTTAGTGCTGTTACAAAATCACCATCATGACCAACAGGCAGGAGAAATAGCAAGGCTGCATTGCTTTTCTTTTTTTCTTTCCTGCCAGTCTACCCAGACCTCTTTTAGTAATGTTTTTGTGACTAAACACAATAAACAGATTTAATTTGACATTATGAAAGAACAGCTTCTATTTAAAATAGCTTCTATTTTGAAGCTTTATATTTGCTTATTAAATGTACATGAATAGAATAAAGTAATTCATAGCACTGTACTTAGAGAGCCATTTTAATAATTTAGTGTTTTAGTTTATAAATAGTTTTAATCTTCTAAACATCTAATCCAGATGTCCTTGACTACCATAACAAATAATGGTACAATTTTTCTCTTTCTTTAAACTTTCTATTGAAATATAGTATATATAAAGAAGAGTGTATATTCACTGTGACAGATCAATGAATTTTTACAAAGTGAAACTATAGCCAGAAATCATGGAATTAAACAGAATAGTAGCAGAACCACCCCAGAAACCCACTACTCCTCACTCCTCTCACACAGAGAAGCACACTGTAATTTCTAACAGCACTGATTGCTTTGCTTATTTTTTTACTTTAAATGTATGGGATTTTAACATGGATTCTTGTATTTGGCTTTTTTCATTCAGCATTAAGTTGGTGAAATTTATTTATATTGTTGCAAGTAATTGTTGATTATTCACTCTCATTACTACATTCAGTTGTGTGAATACACAAGAGCTATTGCGTTGTCAGAAAAATCATGACTTTTTTTCTGTTTTTCTATGAAAAAATGTGTCATGATTTTCTGACAATCCAGTATTTTACAAATTCTATTATTAATTTATATTATTGACTTGGCTAATTTGCAGGTTTGTGTTACTTCAAGAATTTTTTTTTTAAATAGATTTTTGCTATAGGGCAGGTGTACTCACTGACAGAAAGCAAGAATAACCCCCTGGGGGGATGCCCATGCCACTATCCCTTCTCCTCCATTTTTCTCCCTAGTTCTTAAGCATGTACATACATGAGCCCTGTGTGAGTTTAAGACACCAGGTCCAGGACTCAAATCATGGTTGAATATGTGGGAGTCTAGCAATGTAGCCATTACACCATCTTCTGGGCCCTCAAGCAATTTTTTTATAAACCTTACAGTACACATCTTTAATAAATATCTTAGACATTATCACCGTAATTCCTTCATTAACTATATTATCAGAACCATATTACCAGATTACATTTAAAAACATATCCCTTACTGAGTATCTCACATATTCCATCAGCTTCAATAACCTTGGATAACTTACAGAATTATAATTTATGGTTCAAATATATAAGAATGTCAAGGATCTTTTTATATAAGGTAAAATTAAAAAGAATTCACTTCCTCTCCCAGTAAGCTTGGGTTACAAGATATCACATGACTTGTTCCATGAAGCCCCAGAAATCTTACTGTTAGTTACTTGTGAGGATGAAGTGACAGGTTTTTGGTTATTTACATGCTCAGCTTTAGAAGATATTGCCAAACAATTGTCCAATATGGCATACCAGCTTACACCCTCACCAGGAATTTTGGTTTTGATATCCTGTCAACACTTCATATTATTTTTTGTTTCTTTTCAGCTATTCTGATGGGTGTATATTGGTATCAGAGTGTGGTTTAAATTTACAGTTCTTTGATGACTAATAGAGAAAAACATACCACTTTTTCCTAATTTATATTGGTCATGTGGACATCCTCTTTTGTGAAGGATCTATTCAAACTTTTTGCCCATTTTTTTTTCTCTTGAGCTGTCTTTCTTTTTCAACTGAAATATTTCATAAGTAATATATATTTGTGTGTGCCTTATGTATTTTGGATATTAGTTTTTATTAGATTGATGTTTAATCCTATTTTGTAGGTTGTCTTTTTACTTTCTTAAGGATATTTTCTGACAAACACATATTTTAGTTTCAATCTAGAGTAACTTATCTATATTTCAAACATTTTTTGTCTCCCATCTTTTTCTGCTTCAAGGTCATAAAGATGCTTTATCTCCTTTTAGACTATATAAGTACTCCAGATACATTTAATCACCGTACATCTTTACAGAGTGCAATATGGTTTTTCCCAACACGATTACAGTACACATAATTCAAGAGAAAGACATTACCATATACATTATCATCAGCAAGTAACTTCTCATTTTTGTGTCAATTAAATGTATTTTAATGTTTCTTTGCTTTTCCATTTTCGCCTCCCTTCTTCCCCATTTTCGCCTCTCTTCTTCCCCATTTTCGCCTCCCTTCTTCCCCATTTTCGCCTCCCTTATTCCTCTTATCACCCCTTACTACCTCTGCTAGCTACAGTTGCCCTCCCTCCTGTTGTACCTTTTGATCTTTCCATTTCTGCTACAGAGCACACTTGGTGTATTCTGACAGACACATACAAGGCCTGTCTTTCACAGTCCGGCTTGCTTCGCTTCACTTAGCATTAAGTCTTCCATATTAATACTTTAAAAAAATGATATACAATCCATTTGGAACTGATGTTTGTGCATGGTGTAATATTTTGTCCTGTGTGGCTCAGGACTCAGAAAACATCATGTGAAAATGTGGCTGTATGAGAGCTCTGCAGTCTGTCATTTGTCACTCCAACCCTAAATGCTGATATCATTTTGCTCATTCCCCTAAAGCCTGAACTTCAACTTACACCTAGACATGGTGACAATTCTCAGCTCATTTAGAACTAGTCCTTCTCCTCTTCTGGTATTTTGGTTCATCTAGGCGTCATTCCTTTTTTAACTCTAGGATGCTATCTTTTTATTTATGTCTAGTCTGTGTCTGTTACTATGTATAGTTTTGTATTGATATCTATTTACATTTATATTTATTTTTATTTGTAATGTATCTTGTGTTTTAAGTTATAGTACATGTACTTGTACCACTGTGGAGAGCAATTTGGAGATTCCTCAAAATTTACAAATAGAACTGCCATATGATCCAGCAATCCCATTTCTTGGCATCTACCCAAAGGACTGAAGAATTTCTCATTGGAAAAGTGCTTGCACATCGATGTTTATTGTGGCACTTTTCATGATTGCTAAGACATGGAATCAACCCAAATGCTCCCGTACGGATGAATGGATTGAAAAACTGTGGCATGTATACTCTATGGAATACTATTCAGCCATTAAGAACAACAAAACCCTGACTTTTGACAGAAAGTGGAAGAATATGGAAGATTTACTGCTGAGTGAAGCAAACCAGGCTATGAAGGAGAGACACTGTATGTCCCCACTTAATATATACCGAATGTCCGCACTCTATAACTGAAACTGATGGGCTAATGGATGTACAAACAGAAGAGGTGGATGTGAATGCCAGATGTGGTGTGTGTGGAGGAGTGGGGCCTGGAGAAGAACATTTGGAGGAGGGATATGGAGACAGCATTGTTGAGACAGGGAGGTAGTGTTGCTATATTTTGATCAACTAGACCGGGGAGAAATGTTCATATATTTAAATGATCACCTTGTAAGCTAAATAATGTAATTGAATGTATTTAAAAAATGTAAATAAAAATTTAAAAATAAAATAAAAAAAAGATATAGTACATGTACTTGAAAAAATCATGCTTTCTTTTTATTTCAAAGTTACTAGAGCCATTGTCTCCAGAAGCCCTTTATTAACCATATTACCAGAATCATAGTTTCCCAGATCACATAAAAAAGAAATCCTCACTGAGTGACTCACATGCACCACCAACTTCAATAACCTTGGATAAACTTACAGATTGACACTTTATGGTTCAAATCTATATGAATGTTAGGGATCTTTGTACATAAGATAAAATTAACTTCTGAAGATGATCCTCTTTCTCTCCCAATTGGTTGGGCCTATGAGATGTTATATGATCTGCTCCATGACGTCCTAGAGGTCAATTTGATACATACACCTGAGACAGAGATGATTTTTGTGTTGGTTTGATTTTTCCCAAAGGAGAACCTAGACAAGGGCTGTGCATAGATAATTTAGTTATGAGGTGAATGTAGAAATCCAAAGCAAGAAAGGAGACTCTTTTTTTTTTTTTGAGAGAGATTTTCGCTATAGGGCGCGTGCGCTCGCCAGACAGACAGAGAGAGACACAGAGACAGAAAGCGAGAAATCACCCCCCAGGGGGGATGGTCACGCCGCAATCCCTTCTCGTCCAGCGACATAGCCATTACGCTAACTGCTGGTTCCCAAGAAAGGAGACTCTTGAGGCAAGAAAGGGTGAAAAGACATTGAAGGGTGCTTTAATGTGTTTGTTACTACTCTGGCCAATTAGTATTTAATCCACTATGTGTATATGTATACACATACATATGATGAAGACTATGTCTGGCTCTTCGTGAGCCCCTGGGACTTTTAACTCTTTTATAATTTCAGGGTGTGCTTTATTGCAGCTGATCAAGCTTCCATAGCTCTTGAAGGAACCTTTAAAAAGAGAAGAGAGATGGGAGCTGGCAGGTGGAGTAGTGGTTAAGGATGCAGGACTCCCATATGGCCATGGTTTGAGTCCTGGACCTGGTGGCTTGCTTTTTCACTTTCCTTCTCTCTTTCTCACAGTTCAAGTTCAAAACCTGGCAGCTTTCTCTCTCTCTCTCTTGCTCTGTCCCTCTTTGGTCAAATTAAAACAAATGAATAAGTAAATAAAGTTAAATAAAATAATTCTTTTAAAAAAAAAGAGAAGAGAGACATTGGCATTTGAGATAGGATTCTGTCAGTATGCCAGAAATTGGAAGTATGAAGCTCTGAATCAGTCCTTACAATAGCTGTAGTAAAAACTATAATAGTCATTTTATATATAGAAAAAAAAACTGTAGCTGAAAAATACTAACTTTCTTAAAGTTATTTATCTAGTAAGTAAGCTAGAATTTGTACAATATATGTATCTATCATATATTTGGCACAAGACACAAATTCTTCCCTTCCTTAAATTTAACATCTATTATAAATGCATTTTGTCATTTGATATTACATATGTTTTATCTTAATTACTCATAGATATATGGATATTTGGGTATATGTAGATTCTATATCTATTTAATAATTTGCTAGACTGAAACTAAATTTTAGTTAAGCAACTAAAATTACACGAATAGTAGGATAAAAGAAATTAAGTGTAAGTATCCAAATGAGAGAGAAATCTTTTTCTTAGCACTCACACTTAGAGGATTTAGGGAGAATTATGCATTTAAAAAAAATTCAACTTCTCTTGTTTTGAACTATTACTGCATGAAAAAACACTAAAGAAATAAGTCCAAAGCAAAACATTAAATTTATTATTGTAACATTATGATCCTTATATCGAATATTTATCTTCTTAGTCAATTAAGAGTGTATGTTTTCATAAATTCTACTAGTAATATATTCAAAAGGTTTTTGAGAAAAATTTATTTGTACAATTATTTCTTAATGCATATTATCAGCTACAAATTGTTTGTGATAACATTATCATATAATTTTTCTTGAAATATGGTAGAGCTATTAAGTGAATGATAAAATCTGTAATGATAAAATATATGGTGAAATTCAACATATTGGATAAGATTTTTAACCATTTTTGCTATAATATACGCAAGGTATTATCTATGCAATTCTAAAACTTACATAACAGACTTCTTAAGAATATATCAAATTAGGGGATTAGCAGATGGCATAATGGTTACATTGCTGAACTCCCATGTAGTCAATTGCGTTTCTAGTCCCTGACCAGGTGGCTTAAAACTCATGCCAGGCACCTCTTCGTGTGTGCCTAAAATCCTATGAGGAGGGACCAGCAGTTAGCTTAATGGCCATGTCTCTGGACTCCCATGTAGTCGACTGCAGTTCGCGTCCTGGACCCGGTGGCTTAAACTCACGCCGGGCGCGTGTGCATGTGTGTCCAAGATCCTGAGAGGAGAATGGAAAAGGGATTGTGGCGTGACCATCCCCCCTGGGGGGGTAATTTCTCACTTTCTATCTCTCTGTCTCTCTCTCTCTGTCTGGTGAGTGCATGTCCCCTATAGCAAAAACTTCTAAAAAAAAAAGAAAAAAAAAATCCTATGAGGAGAATGAAGGAGAAGGAATTGCAGTGTGCCCATATCCTCATAATTGTGATTTCTCACTTTCTGTTTCTCTGTCTCTCTCTGTCTCTCTAGCAAGCATACATGCCCAATAGCAAAAATCTCTCTCTCTCTCTCAAAAAAAGGAATATATCAAATTATGTGAGTTGCTTCTAAATCATGTCATTTGCTTCTAGCTCTCTCTGTCCCTGAATCTCCCTTCTCTGCTTGTATTAGTAGTGTCATAGTTGCCTTGGGACCTATTTCCCAGAGACATTCTGGATAGAAAGGAACAGAAATAAATTAGAAAGTTAAGCTGCTATCCAGAAAGGGGCCTTCTCCATGCCTTTCAAAGGAGGATTGATGAAAGCAGAAGAGAAGAACTTTTATCTCTCCACCTTCTAGTAATCAAAATATTTTCTCTTGCCTGAGAGGTCCTGTGTTTGGGACTCCTTTTTATTTGCAAATGTCATCGAACATTTTAATTCCAATTCATCTGTTGAGTGGCTTGGACAATAGCCGTCTGTTGAGGCTTGGGTAGCAACTAACATCTGCTAGTTGCTTGTGCCTACTCTGCCAGAGAGACATTTTTGGTCTGCGTGTGCTCACCAGCTGCAATAGAGAAGCATCAGTCTGATGAAAAATTGAGGCAGGTTATCAGGTGTTCCCTAAACTTCTACTTGAAGCAAGGAAATTAAACTAGACTGATAGAAATATGGACCTATTAGTTCTTGTATTTATGTGCTAATATAGCCAAAGTATATGTGTAGGAATATATAGCCTTTACACTTCCTGGAGCTGGGGAATACTGGACTAAAGAGAAAAAACCATATGGCTAAATACTTCTCATTTTTCTGATATGTTAACCGTGATTATTTTTGTGGAAAACAGTCACGAAACTATGAAAGTCACAACAAACATTTCCCAATCTGAACTCTTCTCCCTCTGGGAACAAAAATCTTTCCTAATATTGCAGAAATTACATACTTCCCCTCCACAAGAAGCCAAATGCCAAGAATCAGAAAATGTAACTCTTTGTCCATAACATCTAAGAAGCCAAGGATTACCATATTGTAAATAATGCAACTTCCAATTCCTGGAAACTGAATTATACTACCTTTTAGTAATTTGTGAGTCACTTTTCATGCAGTGAGGAGATGAATAGTAATTAAAAGCTAAATCTGGAACTCAGACCTGGTTTCATTCTAACCCTCCTACTTAACCGACTGTGCATCTTTCTTTCATTTCAATTTTTTTTAAGTAAAGAAAAAAAAGAGTATAACTGTTACTGTGAGATGAAATGAGATTATATACAAATGTTGGCAAATTATGCATTCAATGTATTTTATTAATGCTCATTAAGTGCTAGTTTTGGGGTTCATTATGTATTGGGATATGCCAGTGAACAACACAGTCTCAAACCATATTCATATTGTGCTCATAATCTAACATAGTCCTTGGCATAAATTTAGTCCATATTAGTCAAGACTCTTTCCAGCAGGGACAGACATATACTTTTAGCTAACTTTTGCAAAAACAGAGGAAAGTGTTAGATAATAGTTTCTGGCCCAGGAACTCACATTCCCAGGTCATAAGAGAAAGCTATACTCACTTTCTACTAGGTAGTGGGTGGGTGGGATTCTTTTTTCCACAACTCAAATCCAAACTTTCTTTCTATAAAGTTGCCAAAAAGCTTTCTCAGATCCTACAAAGCAGACATCTGAGCTCTGAGTGCTAAGTACCTGAGACTTTAATGCTTATTCTCTATGTAAGATTACTCTCAGGCTTCTAGGAGGTCAGAGATCTCTCTTGAAGCAGAGATCATCAGTGTTCAGCATTGCCATAATGTCTACATGCACTGGCATGGAATAGAGTGACTGAAAGTAGTCACGTGTTTCTTCTTGTATGTTTTCCTAACTAAAAGTCTTCCCCCATACCACTTGGTCCTCAAAAACGTCTTGACGTATTGTTCTAGGCTTTTCTGTGCAAAAGCGGGTCATGACTCTTCCAGTGACCTAACAGTAGAAGCTGTAGTCCTATTGTTCACTCAGTATAACACATGCACATAACCCATCCACAGAAAGGGAGAGGTAGAGTTGGCCTCAGGAATGGCTGCATGCAGAGACACTCAATGTTTTCTCACTTTACACCATTTTCTCATTCCTTCTTTTGGTCTGTTTCATCGTCTTAGGCCCTGGTGGTATACTTGAGCCAGGCAACATAGCGATATCACCATCCAGCTTATATCCCTAAAGCTTTATATAAAATAAAAAAGTGAGTAGGACATTTTTTCATCTCAGTTATGTTCAAACAAAAAATTGTGAAGAGGCAGTCTCACCAAACTTGATGCTAATACCTGCATCAGTTACTGTGCTTAAGGAGCAAACATTGGAGGCCCCAGGGCTGGGTACCCTCAACTATACTTTTTTAGGTACTCATTCAACAAATTCTTGGTGCCTGCCATGACAGGACCAAGAGAAACAAATACAGATAATTTATGGTTGCTGTCCTCAAGTCAAGTAACCCACTGTCTAGTTGGGAAATAAATAGTGCCATTTATTGAAAATAAGCAATATGCCAGGCCATCTCATTTTGCATTGTCACTAATCTTCAAAAAATTCTATGAAATAGTTTTATTATCGTCTTTCAACAGAGAAATAAATTGAGGCTCTGAATCAGTCATTAGTGAGTTCTTACTGAGTAACCATTACGTGCTAGGTAAGATTCTTAGCTTTATGGATCAGTGCTGAGCAGAGAGATGAAATAATTTACCACACTTGCTATATTTAATGCTTTTTCATATGAGCCTTCTGACACCATGATTTTGTATCATTTGGAACTGACATAATTAACTATTCTATCCAACATTCAAATACAGTTGCTGTGGAAACATTAGAGCAAATAGCAGAGCCATGGTATGAGCCCTGATATGTTTGTTTTTACTACACCAGTGTCCCTCTATAACAATCTGCTTTCTGGAAAGGTGCTAATAAAAGTCATTCATACTGCACACATGACTGATACCTTTATGTTTAGTACATGCATCTGGAACACACCTTTAAATCAATGGAAGAAATCATGAGAAGAATTCTATTTTGACTGAAGACTTGGGAAGAGCTTTTTTCATGATTAATATAAGTTCAAAACAACTGTTCTTATTGTAATGCATTATCACTTTCATTTTAACTAATTCAGGATCAGTTTGAGGCTCAGATGGAAATTCAGTTCTCTGAGGTTCCTCTCCAAATCATGACAACCCCTCAATGGCCGGTGGCCTTGGCCCTCAGTGCTTAAAGATTTAACAATGGAGGAAGGGCTAAGTGAGGCAGTAGGCAGGATTTAGTCTTCTTTTATCAGGGAAAAAGAAAAAGCAAGATAAAAGAGTTAATTAAAAGGTTACAAAGAGATTTTTTTCAAAGTAGGGCTTTAACATAAGCTGTGGCAGTAGGATAAGGATAAAGTAGAACAGCTGATGGCTCTTACAAAGAAAAATCCATTCAGCCTCAGGTCCAACAAAAAGATACATTTTCAGAGACTATGCTTATGCATGAAAGAAACACATTGTATATATTTGTCCAATTGTCTGGGAACAACTTCAAGGATTCAGGCTGTCTAAATCACTTTTTGAACCATGGGTGGGTATAGATACATTACTCAAACATGGTAGGAGGAGTTAACAAGAGTCCTTCCACATGATTTTTGAAAATATTTTGGCGTTTTGCTTTGCATCCTTCTTCAATTTAAAAATAGCACAGAATTGCACAGTTAACATGTCACTGCTGTGTGCCCCTATATTGGCATTGCGTCTTTGATACCTTCTGAAAACAAAAATCCCAGAACTCTGCTGTTTCCATGGCAACTGCATTTTAAGAAGGTGAAGTTTTCCATTTGATAGAGCTGAAAGGCTATTAACGTCATGTTTCGATGATACTAAAACCATGGTGTCAGGAGTCAAGACAACACATAAGGTTCACATTGACCCCACCCAGTATTTACTCTTCTCCTGAAATAAGCTTTAAAAAACAATAACATAAATTATTAAAATAGTAATTATTATTCTCAAATCCAACATCATGGAACATTAACATTGAAAATATGTATATTAAAATTCCGACCTAATGCCAGCTATGAGAAAATAGTAGAATCAGAACCAAACTCTTTATTTGATGATTTTTACTGCATGAGATATGATCGTGTTATGTAGTTTTATAAAAAAGATTATACGTCTTATTAATCACCCATTTTGTCCTTTATGCTCCAAGATCTCCAAGACTCTTAAATAAAACTTGATTTTGGAAAAAAGGAGCTAGAAATATTCTCTAAAAGGGAAATATTCTCCAGTTCACGACAAGAGACAGTTCAATTGAGCGCAATATATATTTGCCAGGGTTATTGCAATGAAGTACTACCAATGGGGTGGCTTACACAGCCAAAATGCATGACCTCATGGTTGCAGAGGCTAAAAGTCAGAGAGCAAGGTGTTGGCTGGGTTGGTTCTTTCTGAGGGATGTTAGGAATATACTGTTTCATGCTTCTTCTGTAGCTTCTGGTGGTTTCTTGTTAAGTTTTGGCATTCCACGGCTTGTTGACACATCAGCTCAATCTCTGCCCCAGGTTCCCATGGTGTTGTGTGTGTATACCTATGCCCACATGGTCAATTTTCTCCTTTTTATAAGGATACCACTCATATTGCATGAGGAGTACAACTTCCTATTAACTAATAAAATCTACAATGACCCACCTTAGGTCACATTCTAAGGGACTCGAGGCTAGAACTTCAATATATGAACTCAATATATAACACATAGGTTATATTTGACTTCTGAAAATAAATATATTTATTTTCTCATTTAATCCTCAGTATTAATACTGTGATCAGATGTCTAAGTAACATAAACTAATACTCAAATTTTGCTGTGCTTATGAATTAGTTGGGCATCTTATTAAAAATGCACATCCAATTTAGTTAACTCTGGTTAAGGTCAAGGGCTCTAGTTCTAACAGTTTGCAGGTAAGTTCATGATGCTGTTTGCAGAACAGTTTGAGAAACAAAGATTAAAACCGCCACGACTTTGAGGAACAAAGATTAAAACCGCCCTAATTTTTTAAAGTGCATGCTGTGCCTACTACAACAGTCCACCTCTCAGAAGAGAAAAGAAAACAGGCAGAAAAAAGAAAAAGGTGGCCAGCCTCTGTGGGGCAGGTGGTAGTACACTGCTCTGCAATGCTGGAAGCCACAGAGCTAGCACCAGCTTCAGATTCTGAGATTAGCTGAAACATACCAAGTGTGTGCCCAAGATTCTGACTAGCTACAGAGCTGGGGGAATGGGATTGTATTGTGACAACCCCATTGGGGATGCCTGTTTCCCTTTCTGATGAAAGAAGTAAAATAAACTTTTTTTAAAAGGAAGAAAACTGAATTAAGAAAGACAAAAAGGAATGAGAAGAAGACATAGGATTTTGTGAGAAGGCGTCTGTCTAGGATAATTTATAAAATGTGCTGAGGGCCAGCCAGTGGTGTGGTAGTTAGTGTGGCTGGATCCCATATGGCTGACTGTGGTTAGAGTCCCAGTCCTATCACTTGAAAAACATGCTGGGTATGTGTACATGCATGCCCAACATTCTGAAGGGAGAAATGGAAAATAAAGGATTACAGTGTAACCATCTCCAGCGAGGTAGGTGCTTTCTCATTTTCTTTCTCTCTGTCTCTCTTCAGTGAGCACGCACACCTTCTGGCAAATAAATAAATAAACAAACATGCACTAAAATCAATCATCAAAAAGAAATAGTGAGGATCATCTACATCTTGTTCCAAATGAATTTATATTTTACTTCTACCTATAAATAATTTTAATCCTCATAATCTCTGAGTAAGTAAATAGTATAACTATGTGATACTCAGAAATAGGATGAGCTATTTTCTTGCTGTGCTGATCAAGACCTTATCTTTTATAAAACCTCTAACAGAAGCCAGTAAATTTTTCATAATGGGCCATAGAATTAACTTTAAAATTAAACTTTGTGAACCTCAAAGCATAATCAAGACTATTACGTAGGTACTAACACAACTTTAAAACGTGACCGTCTAAAAGGCGAGACAATTTTTAGCTCATAGACTTTAAAAAACACACAACAAACCAAAGCAGATGTTCACTGACCTCTGATCTAGAATGTAGGAATTTATACATGCAAAACCTAATGTAAATGCATACTTTTTTTTTTTTTGAGAGGTTTTTCCAAAACCTAATGTAAATGTATACTTTTTTTTTTTTTTGAGAGGTTTTTGCTATAGGGTGCATGTGTTTGCCAGAAAGGAAGAGAAAGAGAGAACGGAAGCGAGAAATCACCCCCCAGGGGGGATGACCATGCCACAATCCCTTCTCCTCCATTCTCCTCTCAGGATCTTGGGCACACATGCACACATGCCCTGGGTGAGTTTAAGCCACCGGGTCTGGGACTCAAACCGTGGTCGACTACGTGGGAGTCCAGCGACATAGCCATTACCCTAACTGCTGGTCCCTATACTTTTTTGTTTTAATGTTCTTATGTTTAGCATTGAGTTGTAAGATAATAAACAGTGGATTCCAGACTGAACTGTTGACTGAAACTCAGATCTCCAAGTAGTAAATTAAAGGCGTAACTTGGTATGGAACAAGAAGTTTTCACTGGAGTTGAAACCTAGGACAAGTTACTGTTGGGAGATTCAAAGGTACCAGGCTATGGTAGTTAGTTCAGTAAAGCAACAAGAAAAAAGTACAGAATAGCATGAGGGTTACTGCTTCTAAATCACTTAGCACAGTGCATTGCACATGGTAAAGGCTGAGTGAATGTTAGTTAATACACTGGTATTATCATTATCTATATCTGGAAAACTCACTGATTACTGGGTGGAAACCAGTATAAGGGGAAGAGATTACACCTTTATTTTCAATCCAGGAAAAGAAAAAGTAAAAGACCAACCGTAGCTAGTATAAAGAGCTTTCTTAGTAATCTAACTATCCAAGTAAACTAGGCCATAGTTTGCTTGTCTCAGTAGGGGCTATTCACCATCAAATAACTACAGTCCCTAGCTGTGCTTCAGTAAAGCTATTTTGTTGCATTTAAAATGAATATAGGTCAAAAAATATTTTTCTGTGGGTGATTAGCTTCTAAGTGATCTGAGAATAGTGGGAAGTCATATTCAAAGGCACTTCAAAGCTGAAGAAAAGAGCAGTCATGTTCCCACTTGATAACTCTGTTTGTGAAGAGAAACATGAAAAGCTAGAGTAACTGAGATTTTGGTAATTATTTCTCTTTAGACGTTTTGCTGCATGAGGATGTATTCAGTCAATCAGCTATTCAAGTCCAGGTGTGTGACTGTACCCAGTAGCAGGCATCTGTTCTTCCATGTTGCCTGGTGCCAGTATTTGACAACCCACTAATCACACCTCATGGCAACTAGAATCTTTCTTTCTTAAAAAAAAATTATTTTATTTAACTTTATTTATTTATTTTAATTTGACTAGAGAGGAACAGGGAGAGAGAGAGAAGACAGAGAGAAAGCCACCAGGTCCAAGACTCAAACCACGGTCGGCCATATGGGAATCCAGTGCCCTTTACCACCATGCCACCAGCAGGCCCCTACCACATGTGTGATTCCACTGAGAAAAGATAGGAGGGAGGCAACACTGGTTCTAACACTTTGTACATAAAGGAAGAGCAGCTTGTCTTTGCTGATGATAATGATCATCCTCAGCATCTATTGCTCATGGGATGGTGATTTTTCCCAAAGTGTGTCCACATACAGAACAGACTTTATTTTTCTGTCAATTACTTCTGAATTTTATTTGGCCACAGACTTTGTTTTCCAGTAATGGTTACTAAAGATCCTACAAAATACATGTAAGGAAATATTGCATAAACACACACATACACCCCTTACCAATTGTCATGGCTTCTGCAGGTTTGTTTAGGTGATGAGGAAGCACAGCCTCATGGAACAACGACTCCTAAACTTTAGCAAGACAGTTTAAAATTGGAGGGAAAGAAACTAGATGCTTTCTCAATAAGATTAGTAATGGAACCAGCAGATAGCATAATGGTTACATCACTGGACTCCCACATAGTCGAACCTGGTTCGATTGTCAGAAACTGTGGCTTAAAACTCATGTCAGGGGCATGTGCATGCATGCATGCCTAAAATCCCAAGAGAATGGAGGAGAAAGGATTGCAACATGGCCATCCTCTCTGAGGGTTATTTCTTGCTTTCTGCCTCTCTGTTTCTGTCTCTCCAGCAAGTGCATGCACCCTATAGCAAAAATCCCTTAAAAAGATAAAAAGATTCTGAAAACAAAAAGATGTTCATTCTCAACATTTTTATTCAGCATTGTGCTGGAAGATTTGTATGCAATCTAAATCATAATTCTAGTGAATTATTTTTTAGTATATAATGAAAACTTATCTAAAGTTTATATGAGGAGAGGCAAATATTTTCTCCTATTCTGTGATTTGTCTTTTCACTTTAATTGTTGTTTCCTTTGATGTGAAGAAGCTTTGCAGCTTGATGTAATCTCACTTGTTTATTTTTGGGATTATTGCCTGTGCTTTGGAGTCTCATTTAAGAAATCATGGCCTACTCCAATGTCTGAGAGTTTCCCTTAGTTTTCTATCAGAACATTTATAGTTTTAGGCTCTATATGTAAATATTTGATCCATTTTGAATTGACTTTTGTGAATGGTGAGAGATAAGAGTTCACCTTTATTTTTCCACAGGTGGCTATCCAGTTCTTGCAGCACCATTTGCTGAAAAGACTTTTTTCCCTCCACTGGATTGTTTAGAGCCCTGTGTCAAAGATAAATTGACTACATGATTTGGGGTTTATTTCTAAATTCTCTATTTTGTTCCATAACTAAATATACTCTCATCATACAATCCAGCAATTCAGTATCCTTGTATTTATCCAAATGAATTCAAAACTTATACCCACACAAAACTTGCACATGAATGTTTACAGTAGCTTTATTCATAATTGTCAAAATGTGGAAGCAACAAGATGTCTTTCACTAGATAAAGAGACTGGTACAATCAGAATTATTCAACCACACCAAAAAATGAGCTATCAAACCAATAAACAAATAGAGGAAACTTAAATGCATATTGCTAAGTGAAAGAATCCAATCTGAAAAGACTTCATACCATATGATTTCAACTACATGAAATTTTGGAAAGTGCAAAATTATTTAAATACAAAAGATTAGTGGAGGGAGGATGGAATAACTGTGAAACTATTCCATATAAACTGTAACAGCAGATATATGTCATTACTCATCTGTCAAAACTCAGATTATGCAATAAGAAGAGTACACCCTAAGGTAAAGTATACATTTTAGCTAATAATAATATATCGCTATTTGTTTATCATTTGTAACAAATGTACCACATCAATGCAAGATGTTAATATTACAGGACCTGAGTGATGGTGAAGAAATGAGCTACTACTATAAGGGAATTCTATATTTTCTGCTCCATTCCTCATAAATTTTAAACATCTGAAAATTTAAGTAGTTTATGCTTTTCAAAATTTAACTACAAAACCACAGTAACTAGTAGAATACACTGTATTCCTCTGAATTCTGTTTGTATATTAAGTGTCTTTTCCCAATCACACATTATTGAATACTTTTTCCCTAATATTTTTCTAAAATCCCTAATATTTTTCTAAAACAAGCTAACTGTAAACATAAAGCTCTTATTCTTTTAGAAAATAGCTTATTATTCATATTATCACAACATGCTTAACACTAACATGGACACACTGTAGTGGAGCGAACCAAAAGCTAATATTAATTTATAAAACAATTTCCAGGAGAAAAATGATAAAAAAATTCAAATACAAAAGTTGCATCTCTATCTTAACTTATACTTCTGTAGAGAAAAAAAATTGATCATGCTGCAGCAATCACACTTGTGAAATACTATTCTGCACCCAACTTTAGTGCTCATTTGGCTGCTATTTTTTAACATTGTACTACATAAATATAAAACACATCAAGTTCATTCTTATCAATGGTTGGTGTAGTGTGAGAGTAAAGTTTCCATTTTTAAAACAATACATTTCCTATCAAATGGTTATAATGATGTCAAAGATTCTTAAAGGAGACATTACACTGATTTTCACATGCGTTTTATACTTCCTGTTAGAAAAGTAAATCAAATCGAAACATAACTGAAGTATAAAGCTGAAGAGATTCCTCATTCAGTCAATCAGCTCTCACTCCTTTCAGGATTCTTTTGGAATTTTCCTCAGTGTCAGCCACCTTGTTTTAGGAAGCTTGAGAAGAATTAATCCAAAAAGCAAAAAATAGTGGAAGCTCCACGAGCTGCATTTTATCTCAGATTTACCTTGGCCAGAGTTTACATTTTTCTATGTGGATATCATATGAACATACATGTAGGTATAGACAGAATACCAGATTTCATTAACTTGAATTAAATGTCAGCAATATCTAAATTGTTTTTTACACAAAGTGAAGGGAATTGAATAGACTGGGTAGATGGAAAGACACTCAGTGAAGGCAGAAGAAAAGGAAGAATTAAACGCTTCTTCACACTCAGAACCACCTATTGCAATTAAAGCAATCATTTCATGTATTACATGCATATTCTTTAAAATGTCTGACCCTGGTCTCTATTTTCCATAAAAATGGATAATTTATGAGCTAAAAAGAGAATATAGTTTTTGAAAAATTAACTTCATTGTGTATAGTTAAGATACATACCATATTACGTATTAAGTGGTCACTATAGTAAAACAAGTTAACATTTCTTAAATAATTGTTTTATTTATTAATCTTTGTTTGTTTACTTATTTATCTATTTTAATTTGAACGGAAAGGGATAGAGTGAGAGAGAGAGGGAGGAAAATTGAGAAAGCAAGCTGCTATGTCTGGGACTTGAGCTGCAGCTGGCCATGTGGAAGTCCAGCGCCCTTAACCACCAAGCCACCTGCCGGCCCCACAAGTTAACATATTTATCATCACATATCTCATTTTACTTTTTTTGTGGCAAAACAAGCTATAACTACACTTTAGCGAAAATCCTGAAAGCAATCCACTACTATTAACCATAATCTTCACGCTAGTGCATTAGCTCTTTTGAACTGTTCACTCTACATATTTGCAACTTTGCGGCCTTTGACCTATATCTCCCTTTTTCCTCTCTCTACCTCTACCCTGGTAACCACTGTCACTCTCCATCTCTTTATTTTTTACTCTCTACCCCCCTTTTTAAGATTCTATATGTAGGGAACCAGCAGTTAGCATGATGGCTATGTCGCTGGACTCCCATGTAGTCGACCGCGGTTCGCATCCCAGACAGACCCAGTGGCTTAAAACTCACGCTGGGCGCGTGTACGTGAGTGCCCAAGATCCCGAGAGGAGAATGGAGGAGAAGGGATTGTGACGTGACCATCCCCCCTGGGGGGTGATTTCTCGCTTTCTGTCTCTATGTCTCTCTCTGTCTGTCTGGCGAGCGCACGCACCCTATAGCAAAAACAAACAAACAAACAAACAAACAAACAAAAAACTCTCAAAAAAAAAGATTCTATATGTAAATAAAATCATGCAATATTTTGATTTCTGTGTCTGGCTTATTTCACTCAGCATACTGTCCTTCAGGTTCTTCTGTTTATCATAGGATCTCTTTCTTGGTAAAGGTTGAATAATATTTTACTGTATGTGTGTGTGGTGTGTGCATGTGTGAGTGTGTGTCATTACATATGGTGGCACTGTTTATCTGTTCATTCACGGTGCATACCTAGTTTGCTAGGCTGTTTCCAAACCTTGGCTACTCTGAATAATGCTGCAGTGAACATGGGACTATAGATAATTTTATGAGGTGATGATTTCATTTCTTTGGGCATATACCTAAAAGAGGGGATGCTGGGCAATATGTTAATTCTACTTTAATTCCTTTAGGAAACTTCATGTTGTTTTTCCACAATAACTGCACCAATGTATATTCTCACCAGCAGTGCACAGAGTTCCCTTTTCTTCATATCCTCATCCACACTTCTTATCTCTTGTCATTATGAAAATAGCTATTTTACTGGGTGTGAGGTGGGATCACACAGTGGTCTCGATTTGTATTTCTCTCATGATTAATGATATTGAGTACCTTTTCATATAGATTTATGGCATAAACATAAACCCCTTTTACTTGAAAGATATTAAGATTAAAGATATTTCCCTTTTAGTCCTGATAGTGCCTGTGCACGTGCATATGAGAACGAAAGAGTGGGAGAGAGAGATAAGCACCTTCCTCAGGTTCTGGTCACATTACAGTCTCCTTTCAGTCCCCAAGCCCATTGGATCTTGAACACTCAAGTACATACCCAGCATGTTTCAAGGCCAGGGATAAAGATGGAGAAAGAAGAGAGTGTGAAGGGAATCTGAGGCAAAAAAAAAAAAAAGAAAAAAAAAAAGAAAAAAGAATCTGGCACAGTAACTTGAAAACAGGAAAATTATCTGTGGAGATTGATTCTCCTCAGATATACAAAGCTGCAGACATCACTCATCATAGTAAGGTGGAATTTTTAATTTTTAAAAGATTTACTTATTTTTAATTTTATTTATTATCATTATTCTTCTATTTTAAACAGAGAGCTACAGAGAGAAAGGGAGAGTGAGAAAGCAAGTTGCCAGACCGGGGACTCCAACTGTGGTCAGCAATGTGGAAGTCCAGTGCCTCAACTACCACACCACCTGCTGGCCCAGTAAGCTGGAACTTTCTTTTTTTTAATTTTGAGGTTTTTTTTTTTTTTTGCCATAGGGTGTGGGCACTCACCAGACAGAGAGGGACAGAGAGACAGAAAGCGAGAAATCACCCTCCAGGGGGGATGGTCACGCCACAATCCTTTCTCCTCCATTCTCCTCCGGGATCTTGGGCATGCACTCACACGGCATGAGTTTAAGCCACCGGGGTCTGGGACTCCAACCGTGGTCAACTACATGGGAGTCCAGCGACATAGCCATTACGCCAGCTTCTGGTCCTTAAGCTGGAACTTTTAAAACTTCAGTAGAGAAACTAAACAATAAAGAAAAACTTGGGGAAAGAAAATAGCCTGTAGAGTCGTGACTACTCAGTGCTCTAGGATAGGGTTGACAAGTTACCTAGTTACGAGTGTGACTGCCTGGCTCAAGGACTGCTCATCTTTCCTTTTTCAAAGACCAATGGTTTCGAGGAGGCACAGACCAGCCTTGGCCATTATCTTAGTCCAAGGTTCAAAATGACTGCCTCAGGTAAAGATTTATAGAGGAAAACCTATAAATTGAAGCAGAAATTCCTGCTCAGGGCTAATGAAGATTATTCTAGGGCAGTAAAGGGAAGAAAGTCACGAAGATGAATTAGTTTGGTACATTGGCACGCGGAGAAACTTGGATATGGGGCAGTTGGGCTACAGGTGGCAGCACCACTCAAACCCCCTCACTTCTCTAAGTTACATTCTATTTCTTTCTTTATTTTAGTTTTTTTTTTTTTCCTATAGGTGGGTATACTTGCCAGAGAGAGAAAGTGAAAGGGAAAGTGAGAAATCACCCCCCCACCCCAAGGGAGGAGGTCCACACTGAAATCCCTTCTCTTCCATTTTCCATTCTCCTTGGGCACCCGCACACATGTACACACACATACCTCATATAATTTTCAAGCTGCCAGGTCTGGGACTTCAACCTCCAAGTTGGACATGTGAAATCCAGTACCTTAATCACATCACCTGCTGGCCCAGTCCTGGACTCTTTTTACCTCTACTCAATTCCTTTAATTGGGTGAGACTAAAGGGTATATCCATATATTTCCTTTTTCATAGCTCATGGTGTTTTTAAAATACTGACTAGTTAAATGGAACCAAGTGGTGAGAAGAAACTACTTCAAATTTTAGAAAGAATACCAATTTATAAATGTACATTCCAAGTGAATTTCTTAGTTATATTTCACATTTCTCACTTTCTTTGTATTTGGCATGCATTTTAGGTAGAGAAATAGTCACATACATTCCAATTAAATAATTACCGTAATTGTCAAATGCTTCTAGGAATGAGATGTATAATTAGCCTTTTATGATGTTATAAATATTTTCACAGTAACTATTTTTTACAAAATAACATTAACTCATTTTAGATACTCTCAATCAGGTACTTCCAGCATAGCAAGGTCACTAACAGAAGAGCCCCTAGGCTCCAGGCAGCTTTGCCTGACTGGGATAGGGTCTGAGGGCCTGGGACTGGACAAAGGACCTGACATCAGTAACTGCTATAGGACCACCAGTCTTTGCTGCTCCATCTTTTTGACGATGCATTTACTCTCCTGGGAGGTTACTACATAAAAAGTTATCATTGATAATGAATAGTTAGGGGTAATTTCTAACAGAGAAGATTTTGTGAAAACTTTGTTTTTTAGATTTTTGCCATAGGGCACGTGAGTTCACCAGTGAGAGACAGAGAGAAAGAAGGAAAGTGAAACTCACCGCCACCTGTGAAGAAGGGACACTGACACTCCCTTCTCCTCCATTTTTCTCTTGGAATTTTGGGCAAAAACACACAAATGCCTGGTATGAATTTTAAGCCACCAGGTCTAGGGCTTGAACCACATAGTTGTCCATGTGTGTTCCAGCACCTTAGCCACCATGCCACCTGCTGGCCCAGAAACCATCTTTTTATTGTTTCCAAATACTATCCTATTATATACATGAATAATATAGAAACCTTAGAAAATGTAAGTGAACAAGAAGAAAATTTTAAATCACCATTTGTAATCACCTTTTTTTTTTTTTTTGATAGAGATTTTTCCCATAGGGTGCATGTGCTCGCTGGAGAGACAGAAAAACAGAAAGCGAGAAATCACCCTCCTCCCTCCAGAGGTGATGGCCACACCACAATCCCTCTTCTTTTAGTCTCCATGCCATAATCCCTTCTCCTCCATTCTCCTTCCAGGATTTGGGGCACATACACACATGTGCCCAGAGTGAGTTTCAAGATACCAGGTCCAGGGCCCAAACCACTTTCAGCCATGTAGTAGTCTGGCAATGTAAACACTATGCCATCTGCTGGCCCCTGTAAACACTCTTAGTAATGTTATCACTAGTTACTATTTTAGTGTAAGTCCTGCTTTTTACGTGTGTGTGTGTGTGTGTGTGTGTGTGTGTAGTTAAAGGGAGAAGAGAATCTTCATTATATAAAAAATGAAATGGTATAACAATTAATAATTCTAAGTTTTCTCTTTCTCTTAAAGAGAGATTTTTTTCTATAGGGTACATATGCTCACTGGAGAAACAGAAAGAGATGGAAGGACAGAAAGCAAGAAATTTCTACCCAGGGGGGATGACCACACTGCAGTCACTTCTCTTCCATTCTCCTCAAGGGATCTTGGGCATGCACGCACACATGCCTGGCATGTATTTTAAGCTGCTGGGTCCCAGACTTGAACGATGATCGACTACGTATGAGCCCAGTGATTATGCCATTATGCCATCTACTGGTCCCTGAATTTTTATTTTCTGTTATAAATATATTTCACAGTATTATGTGTATTCATACCGTACTATTTTTATTAGCTGTAGATTAGATACATAATTATGTATTTAACCAATCTCCACTTTTAGGATGTTTAAATTGCTTCCATCACTTCAAGGACATCTTGTAGTTAAAACTTTTGAGGTCCAGCCGCAGTGTCACAGGAAGTGCTGTGTGATGTCGAAGACCATGTGGCAAGTCCCAGGTTTGGGCTCCAAGTCTACACCAACATACATTAGCAGGTTGCCCATGATTCTGGCTGGGCACAGAACTGGAGAAGATGAGGCTGTAAAGGATGTGTCAGGGTGCCTTTCTCTCAGGATATAAATAAACCTTTTAAAAAGAGAATTATTTTGCAAATATCCCTAGTCAAATTTCAAGGATAAATTAGTAAATGTGAAATTATCTACAAAGCATTTACAATACTTTAAAGAGTTTACATACAAATGTGGGCCAGGCCAGTAGCCAGTCTAATGAGTAAGGGAGCCAGACAGAGCTCACATGGCTGACCCTGATTCAAATTCCGGCCTCAGTAGCTTGAAAAATACGCTGAATATGTGTGCACCTGTGTCCCAAATCCTGCTAGGATAAAGAAATGGAGAAAAAGGGATTGCAGTGTGAACATACTCCATGGGATGGTGCTTTTCCACTTCCTGCTCTCTCTTTCTCTTTCTCACTCTGTCTTACTCTGGTAAGTCTATGTGCCTTTTCTATACCAAAATTAGTATAAAAAAGTTTATATAAATTTGCATGCCCAACAGAGATATATTGAAGCAGGTGAGACTCCATCTTAGAGGAGCAACTCCATTGTAAACTGCTAAATTCCTATGACTAATAACTAAGGGCTGATAGCTGTCTAAGGTTTCTGCCCTCTGGGAAACTTACTGCGCCTCCCTGGAGCTACAGGGTAACCTGAAAACCTTGGGTGGATTAGTACCTTAAATAGGTTAGTACTTTGAATAGATTGGTACCTTCTATAGATTAGACTTCTGCTTCTCTGACTCCTCCCTTTGACGCTGTGTAGGGTGGAATCTGAGCCCAATCCTCACACTGAGACCTCCCGTTTCCCAATTCCCCCATAAAAGACCATGTCCAACCCCCAGTTGGGGCCAGAGATTTTGAGTTTTAACTCCTCCATGCCCGTTGGCATAATAAACAGTTCTAATCTCTCTGAGTGCTGCTTTCCATTTCTTGGCATCTGGTTTTCTGAAACAATATATCATAGTTGTCTGAATATACCATGATGGGTTATTGTGATTAAGTAATAAAAAAAAAAGCCTCATAGATCTTATATTACAAAAAGTATTTTATATTTCCTTTGATTTCTGTATACTTATGTACCTATAGATTGAATATTGTATACTTATTTTGTGAATATTTTTGGATTTCCTATGAATTGTCTATTCATATCCTTTGCCTGTTTTATTGTTTTTTTATTTTAATTACTAACTTTTAAGTAATTAATAGATAAATTAATATTATTTGCTACATATAGAAGTTTTTATATAGGGACCAGCAGTTAGCCTAATGGCTGTGTTGCTGGACTCCCACGTGGTCGACCGTGGTTCACGTCCCCGACCCGGTGGCTTAAAACTCACACTGGGTGCGTGTGCGTATGTGCACAAGATCCAGAGAGGAGACTGGAGAAGGGATTGTGGCATGGTCATCCACCCGGCGGGTGGTGATTTCTCACTTTCTGTCTCTCTGTCTCTCTCTCTGGCAAACACAGGGGCCCTATAGCAAAACCTCTAAAAAAAAAAAAAAAAAAAAAAAAAAAAGAAGTTTTTATATATGTATTTACATATGTACATATAAATAGTTTTCCAAAAAAAAGTTTCTGAGAGCTTTTTGTGTGTGTGCACTAGCCAGAAAGACAGAGAGAGAAAACAAGAAATCACTGCCCAGCGGGGATGGCCACACTGTAATCCATTCTCCTCCATTCTCCTCTTGGGATCTTGGGCATGCATGCAAATGCACTCAGAATGAGTTTAAGGCCCCGGGTCCAGGACTCATAACCATGGTCGACTACATGGGAGTCCAGCAACAGCCAATACACCAACTGCTGGTCTTCCCAAAAATATTTTTAATGCAAAAGTTTAAGTAGACTAAAAGACTTAAGGTTGTCTTTGAATTAGATATTATCCACTGAAAAATTTGAAGATCATTACAATCATATTATTTAGTTTTGTCTCCATAGGACTATTTTGTCTTTTTTAGTCAAAATAAAAACAAATTGAGTCTTACTCAAAGGCTATGATTACTGATAGAGACATGGACCATTAAAAGTGACCTGCATATTTTGTCTTCACTCAGTGCATTGGGACCAAATACATGGAAATAAGTGAAAGCAGCAAAATTGAGTTTAATTGTGTTTTCTGAGATAACACATTTCCTTACATTTTAAACAGCTGTTCATGTCTATGCATTTACATTTGTATTGATCATATTTTTGAAATAAATGCTGTGTTTTCTGAAATGACTAAAGAGAAAAATAAAAACAGATGATACTTGTCTTTGATAATAAAAGACAAAAATAAAAAGAGCCAAAAAGGAAAAATAACACTGAATTTATCTTAAGTGGTCAATTATTAAATTTGTCTATCTGCCAAGACAAATATTTTGGCTGATCTTAATGGGAAAGAAAAATAGCAAATTTTTACACACATCTCTCATTGTTTATATTGTCATGAACTTTTTTATTCTAAGTATTATAATTAAGAGCCACATGGTCCTATTTCATAATGGCAGAATTCTTATTTCTTTATTTTATTTATTTATATTTTTCGAGAAAGATTTTTGCTATAAGACATGTGAGCTCATGAGAGAAGTAGAGAGAGAGAAAATGAAAAGTCACCCCCCACAGGGATGTGTAGGGACATGTTGGGACAGAGGCCCTGAGGGTGTGGGGACATGCTCTGAGCAAACACCACCTGTCCCTTTCGACTATGGCAGAACCTTGCAACTTGTCCTTTCCCTGACCCTTGCTGCAGACAGAGCAAAGGGTGGAAATTGCTAGGGGCTTTCCAACAGACACATCTGATAGATTTCAGAAAAATCATCTTGACCCCAATTAACAAAGTCCAATCCCTGTTCTGCCTCTGTAAGATTCTTTAGCCTTATCTGGGTGCGGTGGTGCCAGCCCTATGGTGAGATTCTTTAGCCTTATGTATCCTCCCCATACTGCAGCTAGGCTTCTCTCCATTAGAAAAGAAGATTAATGGGATTTTTTCCTTGAAGTGATTATCGTCAAGTGATGCACCTGGTCAAGTATGTCTAAGCCCTTATAAATTTGTTACCTGCTTCTTATTGTCTGTAACACATCAACCTATCTATGGAATGTCATGAAATACACATATGTAGTGTCGCTTTGAGCCCAGTTTGTCTGGGTGACACAAGTTGCTTGGGCTGCAGGTTCAGGCTACCTGTGTCCACTTCTACTCTGTCTCTCTGTCTCTTTCTTTCTTCTTCCTATTAGAGCAAGCCAAGCCCAGGGTGGACTCCAACAGGGATGACCATACTGCAATTTCTTTTTCCATTCTCCTCTAGGTATTTTGGGCATGCACCCACACGGGTCCAGGATTTGTACCGCAGTTGACTATGTGGGAGTCCAGTGATGCAAGCATTACAAGATATGTTTATTAAACATATAATTATGCTGTAAAAATGGAAACATAATGAAAAGAAAGAATAACTAATTCAATGGCTCATTGTTGCTGCATGCAATAATAAATAATAAAATTTATTCTGTATCCATGCAAAAGCAAGCAATAGTTTCAATTAAAAAATGATTGTATTTAGATATCATGGTTATGACTAGGTCATCTACAGTAGTACAAAGATTCATTGACTTACAGATGCTTGCTTCATCTTAGGGGCCAGCAGGTTGTATGGTGGTTAAGGCCCTAGACTCCCACATGGCTGACCGAGATTCAAATACCAGACCTGGAAGCCAGCTTTCTCACTTTCTCTCTCTCTCTCTCTCTCTCTGTATCTCTCTCTGGTGAGTACATGTGCTCTAAAGCAAATTAAAAAATAATACATTAAAATTAAATAAGTAATTCTTTTTTAAAAAAGAATGATCCATCATAATGTGTATTAAAGCAACAATAAATATTTACATTTTGAAGCTATCTTCAAAATATTTGTTATATTAAAAGTTATTAGAAAGTAAAATAGTCTCTGTTAAACAGACAGTGGACGTTCAAAGCTGAATACAGTTAAGAGTACCACCCCTGCTTATCTGGTCAAGATAATGAATATTTTGATATATAACGTTATTCCTTCTACTAAGTTTTTTGTTTTTTGTTTTTTTTTGTAATCAGTTGTGCTCCAGGGAAAGATCCTTCTGTTGAAAAGTAGGATTTAATTTGAGAGAAAAAAACTTTGCTAAGAAATTAAAATAAAAAAAAAAATCTATCTGCTGGAAAATTACATGATTTAACCTTATATAAATTAGTTTCATCATCTAAATATTTCTTTACCAATGATTTATGGCTGAACCTGAAGATTAATACAATACCTTTTCTTTGTCTTGTTAAATAATTACAGCAACCAATTTTCTTAACTTTAGAAGGGTGAGTAATTTTATTTCAGTCAAGTAGTCAAACCTTAAAATTAGAAAGCTTTTCCTAGAAACTGTACATAAAGGAAGGATTGTGTGGGGAAATGGACCCATGAATTTAGAAAAAAAAATGTACAGAAAAATTATAATATATTCAGTTGCAATGAAAATCTAATGTGCCTTAAAAGAAAATTCAGTAAGAATTATTACTCTTAAAATAGCAATACCATTATCACAGACATACAATGAGAAATTTTAGGTCCAGTAAACAGGAACGAGACAACCTCATAGGTTATTTCATAATCTCTTGATGGAGATTGTGTACTTCAATATAAAAAGACAAAGAAAAGAAAAGAAAAGAAAAGTAAAGAAAAGAAAAGAAAAAAGAAAATTTTTGGTTATTTTATTTTTGTTTTTGATGTATCACAGTTCCTTCATAGGTCTCTATTCTAAAGGTTGGACATAATTTATGCCTTGGTTGAAGATATTGCAGAAATCCAATACAATAATCAGCATCTTCTGAGCCAAACAACATTACCTAGACATCTTAATTCTAAGAAAATAGGCAGAATCAGTGCCCATTAGTATGTCTACTTTGTCTCTCCAGGAAAACTACTTTTTGCAGTAAACCACAATAATTAAATGTAATAGTTTTTGTTTGGGCAATCTTGAGACTAAATTTGTGAAGGATCCTGAGCATAAATGAAGACCTCTGCAGTCCAATTGCTGACCTTTAATAGGTGGTCATATATTCACGCCTCATGCATTACACAGCTATCTTTTTGGCATTCTGGCAAATAATTTTCTCATGTTGATGTGTGTGACTAATCTGATATGCACTTTATATACTTGATCACTTCTCAAGCATCATTAAAGATTTATAGTCTTTTCAGATCAAGTCTGTAACCGTATTTGTTCTTCTTGTTCAGAATGTAGACAATTTTATTCTCAGAATTGGTTCATTTATCACCATGCTCAGAAAGCTTTGTTTTGTCTCAAAAGAATAGTTTAGGCCTCCCTTGCTTTTTTGTTTCACAAATTCAGAAGGAGTTACTCTCCAAAGAACAGATTTAGATACCAAAATCTGGATGCACTGAGTGAGCATTATGTGGTTTCACAAAATCACTGGGGAAAAGCAAGATGATAGAAAAGATTCTAGATATTCTAATGAGAAAGCAGAAACCTATTATCTTTTTTTAAGAGGCCTGAATTCATGCTGAGTATTAACTTACGCCCTTTCAATAAAATGTTTAACATGGCTTTAACATGGGTGTACATGAATACATTTCTCTATTTCCTACTAATTTGGAGGATAATATTACATATTCTTATATCAAACCATGATTAATTTACATATTCTCCCTCAATTTACAAGTCTCTCTTTTCTTCTTTCAATTCCTGGATCAAACATCCTGGGTTAGTATAAAGTTTCAGGGGACTCTGTTTGATAGCATGACTGAGGCATGACTCGTTATTTTCTTTTTTTTTCCTTTTTTTTTGGAGAGGTTTTTGCTATAGGGCACGTGCACTCGCCAAACAGAGAAACACAGAGAGACAGAAAGCGAGAAATCACCCCCCAGGGGGGATGGCCACACCACAATCTTTTCTCCTCTATTCTCCTCTCGGGATCTTGAGCATGCACACACATGCGCCCGGTGTGAGTTTAGAGCCACTGGGTCTGGGACTCGAACCATGGTCAACTACGTGGGAGTCCAGTGACATAGCCATTATGCTAACTGCTGGTCCCCTCCTTATTTTCTTTATTGTTGAAATATTGTTGAAACTGAGGCATTCAGAATGTGAAAGAAAACTCTGCTGATGATGACTCTGAGAGAACCTACACAATCTAAGGCTTTCCCAGGCAAAAGTGGGCCTGTGACCATTCTTACCAAGAACCAGTTCAGTAAGGAAAAGTAAATTCCCTCTTGGAGAAACCAAAATGCAAGGTATAATGGAATAGGTCACCTATTTCAGATAAAATCCCATGCAATTTTAGGCAAGGAAAGAGACCAAAAATAGCTCAAGAATATTGATTGGCCTAAAATTATTTAGCAATTGATTTTAATAACAACAAAGGTTATTATGTCTAAAATTATTTAACAATTGATTTTAATAACAACAAAGGTTATTATTGTCTTTTATCATAAAGAGTTTTAGTATTTCTATATTTTTAGAAGATTTTTTGCTATAGGGTATGTGTGCTCGCCATATATATATAAACTTACCTACACTTGTTACCTAGAGTTCTTAATGTGAAGAGGGGATATAAGGTGCTACTGAGATATTGCTATCTGAACAGAAAAGAAAACTACTAGCCCTGAGAAGCTTGAATTTCACCATAACTCAGCCCCTTTACATAAGATACTATCTTTATTCACAGAAGAATTTACACAAATAATCTCTACCATTAGAAGAAAACACTCATCTGGTTATTTAGCCAAACCATTGTAGCAAAATCATAATCTTTTATAGGGAAGAAAGCAGAATCCCTCACTACTACCCAGATGTCATTGAATCATATTTTTGCTCCAGCCTTTCAGTGCCTTAGAAAGCCTATTTTCCAAGAGAATTAATCCTGTTAATCAAATGAAGAATTCTTATGATCTTTCCTAGAAATTATTTTTTAAATATTGCAGGGGTAAGAGTTAGTAGTGATGGGACTTTACCACTGGAAATTCTCTTGGAAATCTAGTTTTAATGAAAGTAGAGTGCCTGATAAATTATTATTCTTTCTTAAAACACATTTTTATTCATTGAAAAGCAGAGGACAGAAAAAGAGATTTAATCCTTTGGATGTAATTCTAAATTATAAGAAAGAATTGAAGGATAATGTGAATGTGAAAGAAATCTTGGCAAGATGTAACAAATTATATTTGTATCAAAATAGTGAAAAATCAAAATAATAGGCACATTTGGATATGTCCAATACTTTAATTCTGGGCATTTCTTTTGGAGTTTAAGAGAAAAAAGTGCTATAAGCTATAGCAAATGAGTAAAAAAATCAGAAGAGTAGTAAGCTCTGAAAAGAAATTACAAGAAAATATGAGGAGATAGTAAATAAGCCTATGAACCTACACAGAGAGTTAGTTTATGACCTTTAATTTTAAAAGACTATGTAGTAATGGTCATATAACAAAGTATAAAATTAAATAAAAGGATTTTACAAACCCTGAAGAACAGGTCAAGAAGGCTAAAGCTCAAGCTTAAGAAAAACAATGAAAAGAATGAAAAGTGCTATTTTAGCTGTTGTAGCAGGAAAACATACAAGGAAAGATAAGACACTGTTTGTATAGGTTTCAAATTGGAGAAGAAAGCAATATCAAAGGCATATTGCTTATGTATCCAACCCTCAACTAAAAAACCACATGTAATCTTGACAGGGAGAAAAAACCTTACAAGGATGTCCTTAGCTTCATTTTACATGGGAGGAACTGAAGTTCAGAGAATTTCAGCCATTTGTTGCAATTGTATGACAAGAAATAAGTTTTTGGACTCCAATCTTCCTGACTTCAAAAATAACAAGGAAACATGAACTACTGACATTTATTTTGCTTTCATTTTCACTACCAATGAGAGGTCTTCAAATTGAAATGTAAAAAAAGAAAGTTTAACTAAAAATAAATATAGTTTTAATTGCCAGAGGGTGTATGTGCTTACTAGAGAGACAGAAAGAGAGGACGCTTGCTCAAGAAATAAAATTTTAAATGTATGAGAAGATAATAACAAAATTTTTTGAATAACTGATAGCTCTCATGGAATTATATTCCACACTTCTGAAAGAACTTAATGTTCTGTAGGTGCATCTATTGTAGAATTTATCACATTTAATTCTATTTGGGGGAGAGATTTATCATCTATAATGGATTATAGTTCACTGTATAGCCAGCAATAAACGCAGCAGTAGTACATTCACATGATTCTCATGGCATTTTTATCTCATAGAGGAGCCATTGCTTTGAAATCAAGAACTGGAGAGGTAGCACAATCAATAACAAATTGAAATGCAGTGATGAAACTGTTAGCAGATGGAAAAGTGTTGAGCTGTGTTGTGAAGTCCTTGGTTCTTTGGGTCCAGATTACTAAAATTAGAGATCTGTCCCTAGGCACAAAATGAAACTGCAACCACAAATGAAGTAGGTAGAAAAGAAGATTTAATAGGAAAGAAAAGATGTGCACCCAAAAGGCTCTTGGGCGGACAGATTGCCAGGTGGCGTTTGGTACTGGTTAACTGTTATTTTTATTCCTAGAGGTCATGAATATTCATTGGTGGGAGGTCGGTTACACTACCTATTTCCTTCATTTGAATTTGAATCCACGCGTTTTCTCCTGCACTTGTATACTTTTCTCATAGGTAAAGAATGAGGAATTTGATTATCTAATTGTGCACGCCCAATGTGAGCCAAGTTGTTTAATTAGACTGCCTATTTAGTTTATTGCCTTGGTGGAAACTAGGGTGTTGACCTAGTGGGAATTAGGGTGTTAACCAAAAAGCCCTTTCGCTTTTCTCTTATGGCTGCTGGCATATGACTAACCAACTGCTACCACAAAACTGCATGGCCAACCATGGATTTAGCTCTTCAGATCAGCTTGAAAACATGTTTGGTGCATATGCATATGCCCAAGATCCTGACATACTGGAGGGCAAAGGAAAGGAGATTGTGGCATAATGAAACCCTGCAGAGGGTATTTCTTTCTCTCTCTCATGCAAGTGCTATAATGAATAAAAGCAATAAACTTAGAAAATCAAAGAATTGGAGATATGGCATGAAAATGTGACTAGCTGCTGATTTTCAAAAAGTCCTGGGGGGGCGGGAGGGGTGGGGGGAATAAGGCTAAAGACTGTTTTTAGGCCCCTGACTTTGTGCCATTTTCAGTGCAGTTCTTGGCACATGACCTATATTCCATCATTTAAATATTGCATTACCTGGTGGCCAGCATGTGGTGTGGTGGTTAAGATGCTGGATTCCCATTAGGCCAATCATGGTTTAAGTTCCAGACCTGGCAACTTGAGAATCATGCTGGATATGTACGTATGAGCATAAGGAGGAAAATGGAGAAGGGATTGCCTATGGCCACCTCCTAGGGTTATTTCTAATTTTTCCATTTCTCTGAGGAGTGCACATGCCCTATGGCAACCTTCCCCCCCATAAAAATAATTCTTGCAGTTACCTGGGTAGAAGATTTTACGTATCAGGAAACCAAAGTTAATAAGACCACACAATAATAAGTACACACCGAGAAGGCTATGTTTCAAACTTGTGACTGTAATTGAGAGTACATGCTAGACTACTCACTCATCAAGTAATGTTGGGACAAGTTTTGTAATTACTCAAACCTTCAATTTTATCATTTACAAAATAGAAATAATAACAAACTCAACTCATAGAAATTTGGTAATTATCTATATTGTCCCATCTTATATGACACTTAAGTGTTCAACGATATCAAGAATATCAACAGTTCTTAATAGGAAGAGCTGCCTTTTAGGCAGAGTGCTATCATATACTCCAAGCCATTAATAATATGGCACTCTTCCATTCATCTTTTTTTTTTTTTCTGCATGTGGTATTCACAGGAAACAACGGAAAGAAAGGGGCTCCCCACGTCATAAGCCTTCACCATATTGAACCGCAGTGAGGGGTCCAGTAGATATTAAAGCATTGTGTACTACAGTCTTACTGTTTGTTTTAGTAAACATAGATGGTGGCCATTGAGCTTAGAAACAATCTATGTGGATTTGCGGTATACCTGAGCAGAACATAAAGAAATAATCTGGTATTGGATAGAGATTTCTCCCTTGGGATCAAGGAGGCCTCCTTATCGATCTTACTCTGCAGAGATGCTGTCACCACATATGGGCAGCTTTCCACAGTAAGATGAAACTTTGCCAAGCTAAGCTCCACTAAATATGGGCTGTCCCTTCAGCACAACTGCAGGCCAAAATATAGAGTACACTCGCTCAGGTTTCAAGTGTGTGAGATTTGGGGCTTTTCAATGATGATATGAACAATCTAATGAATTTCTGCCTTTTACTGACTTTGGTCCTTTTACTGTATGGATTCAGAGGCTCCTACTAAAAGTAACATTTTTGTTGCAATGGAAATAATGTAAAATAACTAAGTGCAGGTATTTTAAAATGCAGCTAAATAGTGTGTCTCTGAGAGTCTTTGACTGTACAAGCTGGGAGAATGTTTGCAGCAAAATAAATCAACAAAAACTTCAGGTTAGTGTAAGATTTTTAGAGAGAAATATGACAGAAAAAGTAAATTCTTTTAAAAATTATAAAGTACAAGCTACATACAGGAAAAGAGCAAAAACCTTAATTTCAATATATTTATATGTATATATATCCTTGTGTAAACACATCCATATCAAGATATAAAGTATTACCATGGCTCCAGAAAGATTTTTCTCTTCCTTTCCAATCAATACAAACATCTCCAAAGAAGCAACAATTCTGATTTCTATCAATATACACATTCTTATTCTTTATATACATATGGATCATTTGGTATATAGTATTTTCTGAATTTTTAAGCTCATGATAATATTTATGACTTTGTTTCTGTTATTATATGTATTAGTAGCTAATTATCATATATGTATATATACACATATATATTAATTTTTTCCCATAGAGTATGTGCACTAGCAGGAGAAAGATAGACAGAAACAGGAAGAGAGAAGAAGTGAGAAATCATCCACCAGGGACTGACCACATTGCAGTCTCTTTTCCTCCATTCTCTTCTTGGGATTTTAGGCATGTGCACGTGCGTGCACACACACACACACACACACACACACACACATACACACAGGCATGCACACGCCAGATGTGTTTTCCAAGCTACGATATCCAGGATTCAAACCACACAGTCAGCCATGGGAAATCCAGCTGCTTTAACCTTCATGCCACCTGCTGGCCCTAATTATTATCTTTTTAGTGAGTATTATTCCATTGCAAGGATATATCATTTTTTTTTTATTCATTCTCTCCAGTTTATGGACAGGTGAGTTGTTTTCTGGTTTGAGGCTATTATAAACAAAGCACCTATGAATATTCTTGCATAAATCCTTTTATTGTAAGGTGAACTTAATTATTTTGGGCATATACTCAGCAGTGCAATTGTTTAAGCAAAGATTAGGAATACATTTAATAATATTGGAAACTTTGATCAGAGAAATAACATGATTTAATATTTTAAAATGATCTTTTTGGCTATTTAATTGGAAATAGAATATAAGGAGATGAGTCTTCCCTTTTTCCAGGAAAATATGATGGTGTAAATCATGAAAGAGATTATGGATATATTTTAAGGGTAAAGAAAATAGGACGAGTGATTAATTAAATTTAGGGATAAGAGATAAGAAAACTTATGGAGGATCCCCAAATTTGGTCTAATCAATGGTAAGAATATAATCACTAACAAATGCAATTGTAAAGTGGTAGAAGGAGCATAGTTTTTGTTTCTTTACTTTTTGTTTTCTATTTTTAGGGGAGAAAGGGATGAAGGAATAATATGGGTAAGAATTTGAGAAGTTTGAATTCAGATATTGATTAGATATCTAAGTGGTATGTTGAGGAGGCACTAGAGGTATAAATCTAGATTTCAGGAAAGAAGTCAGACTCAGAGATATAAATTTGGAATTTATTCACAAAAAAATGGTAAAGTCCAGCCAGTAAGTGGGTTGGTGGTTAAGACAGCTCTATCCTGCATGGTTGACAGAGCAGTTTGTGTCCTGGACTCAGACAGCTAAGAAAACATGCTGAGTATGTGTTCACACATGTCCAAAGTCCCAAGAGGACACTAGATGAAAAGGAATTGCAGCATAACCATATCCTTTGGAGGGTTGTTTTCTCACTTTCTCTCTCTCTTTATCTCTCCCTCTGCTTCTCTTCAGCAACTGCACATAGTCTAAAACAACTTTAAAAAGAAGATTAAAAAAAAGATGGTAAAGTTGAAGGACTGAATGAGATCTCCAAAGTAGAGAGTGAAAACAGAGAACAGACTATAACTATGGACTGAATGTTAGATACCTTAAAATTTTTAAAAAATTGAGAAGAGAAGGAAGTAACATTGTAAACTGAGGGAATGACCAGTGAGATGGGCGAAAAACCAACACAAATGAAAGTGTTTCAAGAAGGTGAAGTGATGAACTATGTCAAATGCTCCTGATCATTTTTGATCTTCACTAAAATAGTAGGAATGTGGTTGTGGTAGGAACGGGAAAATATTGCTTTTCTTCAGGTAAAGCTACTGCTATAGAGAAGGTCACAAAGTTTCATAATAGATTGGATATAACATGATAGACTTTTTGATATATCAATGTTGGAGGTGTTCAAGGAGCCACACACATTACCTTCCAATGAAGGACTGCCTGGATACAGCTATTCAAAGGGCTATTTAGATATTTGGGAGAATTCACCCACTGTCACCAAAAAATA
>NW_006203778.1:250342-256039 GCF_000334495.1 Tupaia belangeri chinensis
GGATCAAGGAGGCCTCCTTATCGATCTTACTCTGCAGAGATGCTGTCACCACATATGGGCAGCTTTCCACAGTAAGATGAAACTTTGCCAAGCTAAGCTCCACTAAATATGGGCTGTCCCTTCAGCACAACTGCAGGCCAAAATATAGAGTACACTCGCTCAGGTTTCAAGTGTGTGAGATTTGGGGCTTTTCAATGATGATATGAACAATCTAATGAATTTCTGCCTTTTACTGACTTTGGTCCTTTTACTGTATGGATTCAGAGGCTCCTACTAAAAGTAACATTTTTGTTGCAATGGAAATAATGTAAAATAACTAAGTGCAGGTATTTTAAAATGCAGCTAAATAGTGTGTCTCTGAGAGTCTTTGACTGTACAAGCTGGGAGAATGTTTGCAGCAAAATAAATCAACAAAAACTTCAGGTTAGTGTAAGATTTTTAGAGAGAAATATGACAGAAAAAGTAAATTCTTTTAAAAATTATAAAGTACAAGCTACATACAGGAAAAGAGCAAAAACCTTAATTTCAATATATTTATATGTATATATATCCTTGTGTAAACACATCCATATCAAGATATAAAGTATTACCATGGCTCCAGAAAGATTTTTCTCTTCCTTTCCAATCAATACAAACATCTCCAAAGAAGCAACAATTCTGATTTCTATCAATATACACATTCTTATTCTTTATATACATATGGATCATTTGGTATATAGTATTTTCTGAATTTTTAAGCTCATGATAATATTTATGACTTTGTTTCTGTTATTATATGTATTAGTAGCTAATTATCATATATGTATATATACACATATATATTAATTTTTTCCCATAGAGTATGTGCACTAGCAGGAGAAAGATAGACAGAAACAGGAAGAGAGAAGAAGTGAGAAATCATCCACCAGGGACTGACCACATTGCAGTCTCTTTTCCTCCATTCTCTTCTTGGGATTTTAGGCATGTGCACGTGCGTGCACACACACACACACACACACACACACACACATACACACAGGCATGCACACGCCAGATGTGTTTTCCAAGCTGCCATATCCAGGATTCAAACCACACAGTCAGCCATGGGAAATCCAGCTGCTTTAACCTTCATGCCACCTGCTGGCCCTAATTATTATCTTTTTAGTGAGTATTATTCCATTGCAAGGATATATCATTTTTTTTTTATTCATTCTCTCCAGTTTATGGACAGGTGAGTTGTTTTCTGGTTTGAGGCTATTATAAACAAAGCACCTATGAATATTCTTGCATAAATCCTTTTATTGTAAGGTGAACTTAATTATTTTGGGCATATACTCAGCAGTGCAATTGTTTAAGCAAAGATTAGGAATACATTTAATAATATTGGAAACTTTGATCAGAGAAATAACATGATTTAATATTTTAAAATGATCTTTTTGGCTATTTAATTGGAAATAGAATATAAGGAGATGAGTCTTCCCTTTTTCCAGGAAAATATGATGGTGTAAATCATGAAAGAGATTATGGATATATTTTAAGGGTAAAGAAAATAGGACGAGTGATTAATTAAATTTAGGGATAAGAGATAAGAAAACTTATGGAGGATCCCCAAATTTGGTCTAATCAATGGTAAGAATATAATCACTAACAAATGCAATTGTAAAGTGGTAGAAGGAGCATAGTTTTTGTTTCTTTACTTTTTGTTTTCTATTTTTAGGGGAGAAAGGGATGAAGGAATAATATGGGTAAGAATTTGAGAAGTTTGAATTCAGATATTGATTAGATATCTAAGTGGTATGTTGAGGAGGCACTAGAGGTATAAATCTAGATTTCAGGAAAGAAGTCAGACTCAGAGATATAAATTTGGAATTTATTCACAAAAAAATGGTAAAGTCCAGCCAGTAAGTGGGTTGGTGGTTAAGACAGCTCTATCCTGCATGGTTGACAGAGCAGTTTGTGTCCTGGACTCAGACAGCTAAGAAAACATGCTGAGTATGTGTTCACACATGTCCAAAGTCCCAAGAGGACACTAGATGAAAAGGAATTGCAGCATAACCATATCCTTTGGAGGGTTGTTTTCTCACTTTCTCTCTCTCTTTATCTCTCCCTCTGCTTCTCTTCAGCAACTGCACATAGTCTAAAACAACTTTAAAAAGAAGATTAAAAAAAAGATGGTAAAGTTGAAGGACTGAATGAGATCTCCAAAGTAGAGAGTGAAAACAGAGAACAGACTATAACTATGGACTGAATGTTAGATACCTTAAAATTTTTAAAAAATTGAGAAGAGAAGGAAGTAACATTGTAAACTGAGGGAATGACCAGTGAGATGGGCGAAAAACCAACACAAATGAAAGTGTTTCAAGAAGGTGAAGTGATGAACTATGTCAAATGCTCCTGATCATTTTTGATCTTCACTAAAATAGTAGGAATGTGGTTGTGGTAGGAACGGGAAAATATTGCTTTTCTTCAGGTAAAGCTACTGCTATAGAGAAGGTCACAAAGTTTCATAATAGATTGGATATAACATGATAGACTTTTTGATATATCAATGTTGGAGGTGTTCAAGGAGCCACACACATTACCTTCCAATGAAGGACTGCCTGGATACAGCTATTCAAAGGGCTATTTAGATATTTGGGAGAATTCACCCACTGTCACCAAAAAATATGTATTATATATATATATATATATGTATATATAAATAAATAAAATATTGAATGTAAATAATTATCAATTCCATGTTTATGTGGCTTTGATTTTATGAAAGGAAATAACAATTTTCAGTGAATGTCGGTCAAATAGTCAAATAGTAGAGATATTATTAAATCACGCTTTCAGTTGATTCACCCCTAATAGTGTCAGGTACTACAATATTATTCATATTTTCTAAATGATGAACTTGAGAAAAGATATAATAAGCTACTTCCCTTAAGTTACAATAGTTAGAAAATACCAGTCTAGGTTAGACCGCAGCCAGCTGGATCTAGGGGTCATTTTTCAAACACCATACTCTGACTTTATAGAAGGCTAGATTTGAATAATTGACTGGGCCACTAAGATATAAAAATGTGAAATTTCAAGGTAAGATTCCTGATAAATCAAGATGTAAATCTTGAAAGGAAATAGCAAATAACTTGTTTTATGATACTAAAATAAGCTTATCATAATGAGTATATAAAAGGACCAAAAGGTTTATGAGAGAGAGAGAGAGGAGTTTTTCACGATGGATTTCTTTAGAGCAAGTCTAGTGTTTTTTTGTTTTTTGTTTTTGTTTTTTTTTTTTGGAGAGGTTTTTGCTATAGGGCACATGCACTCACCAGAAAGACAGAGAGAGACAAAGAGACAGAAAGTGAGAAATCACCCTCCCAGGGGTGATGCCCATGCCACAATCCTTTCTCCTCCATTCTTCTCTTGGGATCTTGGCCACACACACACACATGGGCCAGCATGAGTTTAAGCCACCAGGTCTGGGACTTGAACCACGGTCAAGTATATGGGAGGCCAGCAAAATAGCCATTACACAACTTCTGGTCCTGCAAGTCTAGTGTTTAATCCCAAACTCTAAAGGTATGTGGTAGGAAGTGCTGCCTCTTAATCCCAAACACAGTGAATGAACTTCAATAGAACCACTTGAAAGGGTGTTCTATAGCCTTATCTTTCCAAGGGACCTGATGCCTGATGCACATAGAGCAAGCAAAGCCAGCTGCAGGGCAAGGCTGTACAATCACCTTCAAGATGGTCTCTTGTGTCTCTGGCAGTCAGCCAAAAGTGAGCAACCTCAGCAGGGCAGTTGGGCTCAGGTTGTTTTAAAGGCAATACTTCTTAAGGGCCTGCCCAACCAGAGCTGAGATGTTGTAGAGACTTCCAGGTGCAGAGCTGATAAAGTTTCTAATACTGCCAAGAAACCCAGATGACAATCCCTCATGAGGGATTTAATAACCCACAGAGAAAATTCAGCTCAGTAGAAAATAGGAATGAGA
Source organism: Tupaia belangeri chinensis (assembly GCF_000334495.1). Lineage (NCBI taxonomy): Eukaryota > Metazoa > Chordata > Mammalia > Scandentia > Tupaiidae > Tupaia > Tupaia belangeri. Next base: position 254,302 of record NW_006203778.1, read on the forward strand.
AAGAAGCCAGCAAATGAATTCCCTTCCCTTCCTGCTCCTGGCTCCTGTCTGTAGTATCAGAATTTCAAGGAAGTCTGCCAGGAAATTGTCTAGCATGCAAAATTCAGTAAATGTTCATGCAAAGCTTGGACCAACTTAGTAAGGTGCCCACTACTTTCACTTCCTTTTATTATTTCCCCAAATCACTTCCCCTTTTGTCCTCCCACTGTTGCTGCCTGAGACTGAATTTACCAATAAAGCTTTGAGGAGCTTTGACTTGGCCTGTTTTCTACTGAAGGGTCTCTGTCAGCATTGCTTTTAGACTTTCCTCAGAGGCTATCTGTGAGTATGGGGCACACAAGCATGGGATATTCAGTTTATTTGCCTGTTGCTCTAAAGCTACGTATTCCAGGTTGATTTACCAACTTGTAATAAAGCTGACATTTTGTTCTCCATTTGTTCATCTTTTGTGTTTCTCTCTTAGCTGGTCTCAAACTTAGTAGAAAACGGCACATAATCAACATTTTCAAACCCAAACAGCATAAGCTGTTTCTCTCTCTCTGCTCTTAATTTTTAACTACTGCATGCAACTCTTACTCTATGTAAAATCTATTTTATATTATAACCAACTACTTCATGGGAGTTTTTTACACATATGTTATTACTGATCACATTATCTATAATCTATCTGAAATCAGTGTCTGTAATTTAGAATTGAATGAATTCTTCACAATGTTTACTACAGTACATTGAATACAGTAAGTGTGTATCTACTAAATTAAGTCAAACTTTCTCATCCTCGCAAAACAAAATTGCTTTATTTTAAGGAAATATATGTTGGCACTCATTTAAGAAGACATGAAAGAATTGAAATAAAAAAAATAAAGATGAAGACAATAGGAAAAACACATCCTAAATGACACACATGATAAACAAAACCTCTGGAGCTGAAATATTTAACTAGAAAACAGTAAGAAAATTGGAAATGAAATCCTTTGAGTCATGATGTTTAATGAAAAGATGGAGCTTGTTAAAATAACTACAGTTCAATCTGGTTCTAGTCACTAAATTTTATCTTGGCATTATGGTTAGTTCTCATTAGATGACAAAGGAGTTCAGATTAGAAGAGATGGAAAATCAACAGAGCTTTCAAACTGTGGTCATATAATTGCTCTTTGCAAGTATTTGTTCTTAGAAAAAAGAATTTTGAGAAATACACTGAACGCTATTAGAAGAGAATGCAATTGTGTAGGATGGATCAAAATAATCACATTTTTCACATTGTGGGTATGAGTATTATTTTGTCATATAGAGAAAAAATAGTATTCTCCCAATTATTACTCCTCCATAGTGACTCTAGATTTCAGATGGGATAACAAAGAAATAGAGGGTATCAAAGTTTTAACAGAATGTTTTTTGATTTTAGTATTCAGTCTAATAATTATAATAATAACAGGACAGTAACAACTGTTGTAGTCATAACTATGTCCCAAGCATTGAGCTAAATATGTGCATGTGAGCATGTGTATGTGTACACACACTTATGTAATTCTCAGAACAAATGTATCAGGCAGGTACTATTGATATAGCCATTTCATAGATGAGGAAACTGACGCAAATAAATTAAGAGACTTGTCAGGTTTACATAGCCAGTGAGTGCCAGAGCCAGGACTTAAACCTAAGTACTATGGCTATATATAGTGTCCTAGCTATTCATCTTTAGTTTAAAATATATTTTTTAAATTTTTTATAGCCTCAG
>NW_006203779.1:0-1039 GCF_000334495.1 Tupaia belangeri chinensis
GTGTGGACATCCTTTTCTTGTTATGACTCTTCAAAGAAAGAATTCAATTTTTTTACCATTGAGTACAGTGTTTTTTTAACATATATATTTTTACTTATTTATTTTAATATATATTTTATCAAATGTCTTCACAGTATATCATTTTTTTTAACATAAAACCATGCAATTTGGTCAAGACAAAGATAATACTATATATATTATCATTAGCAAATACCTTCACATTTTTTGACAATTAAGCATACTTTTACCTGTTTTTTCCTTCCCATTTCCTCTTCCTACACTTCATAATAAACCTTTTTCCCCACGTTTTATTGATTTACCAAAGATCTTAAAGTATGGACAAAGCTAGAATCTAGTGACAAGTACACTGTCATTTTCTTTTGAAGCAGTTTTTATTTTCCCTCTCTCTCTATTCCCACTTTTACTAAAGAGAGGTATAAACTAAATTATTTGCAAAAGAAAATGAGGTTAATCTAAATTTGGTATGTCATTTGCACAAAGCCCCATGAGTTCAATTTCTGATGCAAGGCAACAGATACTATTGTATTGTTTATCTTATGCAAATAACCATTCTGCGACAGAATAAGAATTCTCCAAAATATTTTCTAGTTGCAAGGGGTCAGGAAGGGAGAAAAGTTTATGTTTCAATTAAAAACAAACACACAAACAAATCAAAAAACCTCTTTAAAAAATTGCTGAACTCAACGACTCAAAAGAAAACAAAAATCCTTAAATCTGAAAGACAAAGCATAGAAGAAAATCAGCAATGTTTTAGAAAAATGTCATAGAATTCTATTTCACCAGTTCAGTCTCATGTAATCTCTTTTATTGAATTTGCAGTGTTTAAGTGTTCTGACCATTTTATTAACATTCAACATTATTATCGGTATTTCAGAACTTGTCCATACCATTAAGATGGCCTTTCTCTTGGTCAATTATTGTTATTTTATTTGTCTGCCTTTAGATTTGATGGTATAGTACTCCCTTCAGAACTTCTCAAAGATATTTTCTGGTGTTGGTAAATTCAGGTTTTATTTAT
>NW_006203780.1:0-958 GCF_000334495.1 Tupaia belangeri chinensis
GGCATGGTGGGACCCTCAGGTCCTGGATTCCTAAATGTCTAACCATAGTTTAAGTCCTGAACCTAGCATCTTGCTTTTTCTATTTCCCTCTCTCTCTTTATCTCTCTGTCTTTCTCTGGCAAAACTCATGTAAAATAAATAAATAGATAGAAAGATAGATAGATAGATAGAGAGAGAGAGAGGTAAATAAAATAATTTTTTAAAAAATAATGAATTGATACTTGGAACCGAGAAAACAGTATTCATTTCCAAATCCAAAGCAGTATCCTTTGTTTTGAGATAGTTCATATTAATGCATAGTATTTTCAAATATTGTTACAATACATATAACTTACTTATATATAAGTTCTTTTTTAAAGAATTATTTTATTTAACTTTATTTATTCATTTATTTTAATTTTACCAGATGGACAGAGTGAGAGAAAGAGAGAGAGAGAGAGAGAGAGACAGAGAAAGTGAAAAAGCAAGTCACAGGACCAGCAGTTGGCATAATGGCTATGTCCCATGTAGTCAACCGCAGTTGGCTATGTCCCATGTAGTCAACCGCAGTTTGAGTCCCAAACTCGGTAGCTTAAACTCACGCCAGGCATGTGTGTGTGCATGCCCAAGATCCTGAGAGGAGAATGGAGAATGGATTGCATCGTGACAATCCTCCATGGGGGGTGATTTCTCACTTTCTATCTCTCCATCTCCCTCTGTCTTTCTGGAGAGTGCACATGCCCTATAGCAAAAATCATTCCAAACAACAACAACAGAAAAAAATGGAAAGAAAGAAAGAAAGAGAAAGAGAAAGAAAGAAAGAAAGAGGGAGGGAGGGAGGGAGGGAGAGAAGCGTAGAAAATAACATGAGTAATGGTCTGGAGTTTTCAAGTTTTCTTGCTGACTTGGGCACATAGGGAATAGCTGGCACAAGCCAGAATCCCCAAGTGGGCATTTCTGCCAAGGGAAGCCTCCTAGT
>NW_006203780.1:1099-2473 GCF_000334495.1 Tupaia belangeri chinensis
CCTAGGAAGAGTCCAGAGGGTGGTGGGTGCCCTGTCCAATGGCTGTCACTTACTCCCTATACCAGCCCAGCTGATACCTACCCCTCCTGCCAGCTACTTCCCACAAAGCAATCAGGATGGTGAACCCAATCCAGTCCCCAGAATAAGAGGGTCTAGGGGACAGGCAACACCCATCATAGCACATCAAGGAACTTGTTACTAATTGGTTAATAGATTAGGGCAGAATGCACTGTTGTGTCCCCAGGAATAGCATCTTGGGAGGGGACCTAGATACCATATGTCTGGAACTATGCATAGGAGGGGGCTGAACAGCTCACCTGGAGTTTAGTGTACCTGGACCCCAGCCAGTCTGGGAGATATGGGACCAAGCCCATACCCTGGTCAATGCAGGGTGGGGAACAGCAGAGGTGCTGAACTGTCAGTGCCCATGAAGGGGTGAGCATGAGGGCACCCGGGTGTTGAGGCTTTCTGAAGACCTTGATGTCAGCCTGCACGTTGGGGCTTTCTGAAGACTTTGATGTCAGCCTGCACATGGCCCAGTTTCTGGGAGCAGTAGCTGCACCTAGAACTGTGGAGTGGGCAGTAGACTCTGGTATGAGAAGGGTGGAGTCCCTAACTGCCCAGTCATTGCTCATTTGCATTGATTTTGGAAATATGGTCCCCAAAACCACAAGTCAGGGGGCAGAGGCTATTAATACTAATCACACTTTTTTTTTCTTACAGTTTTTGCCATGAGGTGTGTGCACTCATGAGAGAGAGAGAGAGAGAGAAAGACATATAGAGAAAGAAAGTAAGGGAAAATGAGAAATCACCCCCAGGGATTATAGCCATGCCACAATCCCATCTCCTTTGGTATTTGGGACATACACACATACATACCCAGCAGGATTTTTTAAAAAATGTATTTACATTCATTCACTATACAGTATTATAACATACAAACTGAGGTTTTTCCATCCAGAATACACTGTATATTGGCTTAATCAAGCACATCAACATATGTGTTATTGTCAACAAAGAATTTTCCATTTCTCATTTCCTGTATATTTTGCTTTATTTCCCATCCTTGATTTCCTATCATTCACCCTCTGCCATCTCCCACCCTCCTCCCACACTGTCTCTGCTATCTACTCTTGCTTTCTAGGCTTCCCACACACACACACATTTTAGTAATTTACTAAACATCTTGATTAATCTAAATATTATGAATAGCAGGCACAGCTGATATATACATATCCATGAAAACAAGTCTGACTTTAGGCATAAACCTCAGTGAGTAGAATGAACATACTATAAAGTAGCACCCAAATGGCACTATGTACCTTACTTCTGTCATCATCCCCGCCCCCCTTGGGGAAGCCTCTTGCTATAGGG
>NW_006203780.1:2715-3202 GCF_000334495.1 Tupaia belangeri chinensis
TTTTTTGTTTGTTTGTTTGTTTTGAGAGGCTTTTGCTATAGGGCACATGCACTCACCAGAAAGACAGAGAGAGACAGAGAGAAAGAAAGCAAGAAATCACCCAGGGGGAATGGCCATGCCATAATCCTTTCTCCTCCATTCTCCTCTCAGAATCTTGGATACACATGCACACGAACTGGTGTGAGTTTAAACCACTAGGTCTGGGACTTGAACCATGATCGACTACATGGGAGTCCAGTGGCATAGCCATTATGCTAACTGCTGGTCCCTCAAATAGGTATTTTTAATGCTTTTTTTTTTTTTTAAAGAAAACCAGTTTTAGATTTTTTTCCCTAAAACTTTTTTTAAACTTAATTTACATTCATTCCCTAAGCATCATCACTACATTCAAAATATACAAAATGTGATTTCCCATCCAGAATATACTGCATAGTGGCTTAATAATCATGCATGTTATCATCCCAATTTTACATACATACATATATAT
>NW_006203780.1:3984-4255 GCF_000334495.1 Tupaia belangeri chinensis
TTATGGAGTCACTAAAGATCATAATTAATCTAAATGTTTTCATAGCAAGCACAGCTGATATATACATTTCCATGAATATAAAGCCCAACTTTACACATAAGCCTCAGTGAGTAGAATGAACACCCTATAAAGTAGCACTGACCTGGGGCTATATATCTTACTGCAGGCATCAAATAGGAATTCTTAATGCATTTTTTTTTTAGTTTCAAAAAAAACAGTTTTAGTTTTTTTTTTCTGAAACTTTTTTTAACTTAACTTACATTCTTTCCCT